>NC_136872.1:1236111-1248611 GCF_951799975.1 Gobius niger
CTACTGCAAAGACTACTACTACTACTGCAAAGACTACTACTACTACTGCAAAGACTACTACTACTGCAAAGACTACTACTACTACTACTGCAAAGACTACTACTACTACTGCAAAGACTACTACTACTACTACTGCAAAGACTACTGCTACTGCAAATACTACTACTACTACTGCAAAGACTACAACTACTGCAAAGACTACTACTACTACTGCAAAGACTACTGCTACTGCAAAGACTACTACTACTACTGCAAAGACTACTACTACTGCAAAGACTACTACTGCTGCAAAGACTACTACTACTGTAAAGACTACTACTACTGCAAAGACTACTACTACTACTGCAAAGACTACTGCTACTGCAAAGACTACTACTACTACTGCAAAGACTACTGCTACTGCAAAGACTACTACTACTACTGCAAAGACTACTACTACTGCAAAGACTACTACTGCTGCAAAGACTACTACTACTGTAAAGACTACTACTACTGCAAAGACTACTACTACTACTGCAAAGACTACTGCTACTGCAAAGACTACTACTACTACTGCAAAGACTACTGCTACTGCAAAGACTACTACTACTACTGCAAAGACTACTACTACTGCAAAGACTACTACTACTACTGCAAAGACTACTACTACTACTGCAAAGACTACTACTACTGCAAAGACTACTGCTACTGCAAAGACTACTACTACTACTGCAAAGACTACTGCTACTGCAAAGACTACTGCTACTGCAAAGACTACTACTACTACTACTGCAAAGACTACTACTACTGCAAAGACTACTGCTACTGCAAAGACTACTACTACTACTGCAAAGACTACTACTACTGCAAAGACTACTACTACTGCAAAGACTACTACTACTACTGCAAAGACTACTACTACTACTGCAAAGACTACTACTACTACTGCAAAGACTACTACTACTGCAAAGACTACTGCTACTGCAAAGACTACTACTACTACTACTGCAAAGACTACTACTACTGCAAAGACTACTACTACTGTAAAGACTACTACTACTACTGCAAAGACTACTACTACTGCAAAGACTACTACTACTACTGCAAAGACTACTACTACTGCAAAGACTACTACTACTACTGCAAAGACTACTACTACTACTGCAAAGACTACTATTACTGCAAAGACTACTACTACTGTAAAGACTACTACTACTGCAAAGACTACTACTACTACTGCAAAGACTACTACTACTACTACTGCAAAGACTACTGCTACTGCAAAGACTACTACTACTGCAAAGACTACTATTACTGCAAAGACTACTACTACTGCAAAGACTACTATTACTGCAAAGACTACTACTACTGCAAAGACTACTATTACTGCAAAGACTACTACTACTGCAAAGACTACTGCTACTGCAAAGACTACTACTACTACTGCAAAGACTACTATTACTGCAAAGACTACTACTACTACTGCAAAGACTACTACTACTACTGCAAAGACTACTACTACTACTGCAAAGACTACTACTACTGCAAAGACTACTACTACTACTACTGCAAAGACTACTACTACTACTGCAAAGACTACTACTACTACTACTGCAAAGACTACTGCTACTGCAAATACTACTACTACTACTGCAAAGACTACAACTACTGCAAAGACTACTACTACTACTGCAAAGACTACTACTACTGCAAAGACTACTACTACTACTGCAAAGACTACTGCTACTGCAAAGACTACTACTACTACTGCAAAGACTACTACTACTGCAAAGACTACTACTGCTGCAAAGACTACTACTACTGTAAAGACTACTACTACTGCAAAGACTACTACTACTACTGCAAAGACTACTGCTACTGCAAAGACTACTACTACTACTGCAAAGACTACTGCTACTGCAAAGACTACTACTACTACTGCAAAGACTACTACTACTGCAAAGACTACTACTACTACTGCAAAGACTACTACTACTACTGCAAAGACTACTACTACTGCAAAGACTACTGCTACTGCAAAGACTACTACTACTACTGCAAAGACTACTGCTACTGCAAAGACTACTGCTACTGCAAAGACTACTACTACTACTACTGCAAAGACTACTACTACTGCAAAGACTACTGCTACTGCAAAGACTACTACTACTACTGCAAAGACTACTACTACTGCAAAGACTACTACTACTGCAAAGACTACTACTACTACTGCAAAGACTACTACTACTACTGCAAAGACTACTACTACTACTGCAAAGACTACTACTACTGCAAAGACTACTGCTACTGCAAAGACTACTACTACTACTACTGCAAAGACTACTACTACTGCAAAGACTACTACTACTACTGCAAAGACTACTACTACTGTAAAGACTACTACTACTACTGCAAAGACTACTACTACTGCAAAGACTACTACTACTACTGCAAAGACTACTACTACTGCAAAGACTACTACTACTACTGCAAAGACTACTACTACTGCAAAGACTACTACTACTGCAAAGACTACTACTACTACTGCAAAGACTACTACTACTACTGCAAAGACTACTATTACTGCAAAGACTACTACTACTGTAAAGACTACTATTACTGCAAAGACTACTACTACTACTGCAAAGACTACTACTACTGCAAAGACTACTACTACTGCAAAGACTACTACTACTGCAAAGACTACTACTACTGCAAAGACTACTACTACTGCAAAGACTACTACTACTGCAAAGACTGCTATTACTGCAAAGACTACTACTACTACTATTACTGCAAAGACTACTACTACTGCAAAGACCACTACAACTGCAAAGACTACTTCTACTGCAAAGACTACTACTACTGCAAAGACTACTACTACAAAGACTACTACTGCAAAGACTACTAGTACTACAAAGACTACTACTACAAAGACTACTACTACTACTACTGCAAAGATTACTACTGCAAAGACTACTACTACTGCAAAGACTACTACTACTGCAAAGACAACTACTGCAAAGATTACTACTACTGCAAACACTTCTACTACACCGACTACTACTACTCGTGCTGCTGCTGCCTGTGAAACCCATGCTACTGACTCCAGTCCTGTACTCCTCCAGCCAAGTGCTCCTGACCGTCAGTCTGTCCCCTGGCCTTTTACTCCACATGCACTATGTCTATGACCATGTGTGTGTCAGAGAGGAAGGCTGACCAGTGATGGGGAGTAACTAAATACATGCATTTAGAATACTCATTTTGAGTAGGTGTATTTTGGTAAAGTTACATTCATTTGAGAGTATTTACAATACAATCATTTTCTAAATATCAAAGGAAAACATCCCAGTATCAATCATTACTTTTTAGCTCCAAAATGCACATTACTAAGAACTTTGAATGTTGACCTGTTTTTCCTCCTAAAATAAAATAAAGATTTTAACGCCTTATACCACAGTTCATACAAACACTGCACATGTGTCACATAATGCTGTATCTGCTGCTCCATTAGAGTTAACAGAGTTAAAGAGTTCATCATTAATGAGAAGTGATTTTATAACAGGTGTTCCAACAGTTGTAATTTTCATTTTCTTCATCAAATACAATGACAATCAATGTGAAAGTATTCTGAAAGTAGTAAAAGTATTCAGAACACAGTACTCTGATTAGACAAAGTTTTAAGGCAAGTATTTAGTACTCAGTAACTAAATGCACTTACACTGGTGACACAGTGGCACAGTGGTTCGAGCCTCTGCAGTGGACAGAATAGACTTTATTTTGATGGGTAAGTCCTGGACCTGCCCTGACACTGACTCACTGTGACCACTTATGTTTCCATCATCTTGGACTAGTCTTTTGTGACTTGGACTCACTCACAAGGACTCGAGAGCGCCCCATGCTGGAGACATGGTGATATAACACTGTATTTTCAAACCTAACTGTGGCTATGTGTGTGTCCTCAGCTGGCCTACTGTGTGGTGCAGTTCATGGAGAAGGATGCTACGGTCACTGAATATGTAAGTCAATTCTGCCTATCATGGTTATTTCATCATGCAGTAGTGAGAGAGTTTTAGAGGGATAGACAAACGGGATTCTTCCCTGAGCAGAAATGAGTTGTGCGATTCAGCCTCCTACTTATTTACAATACTCTCCTCAGATCACAGCACCAAGGTCAGTTTGATGAGCAGACCTACCTCCTCAATCAATCAATCAATCAATCAATCAATCAATCAATCAATCAATCAATCAATCAATCAATCAATCAATCAATCAATCAATCAATCAATCAATCAATCAATCAATCAATCAATCAGTTTTGTATAGTCCATTATCAAACAGGGGTTGCCTCACGGGGCTGCACCCAACACTAAAACCATGAAACAAAGTCCAAACAGAGGTAATAAGCGTCAGCAGCCGCTGGTGACGAGCCTCAGGGTGTCCCCCGTCCTTAGACTCTTCTATGGAAAGGAGAAACTATAAAATCCAGTGGGAGAAAAGAGAAACCTCAGGGAGAACCACAGAAGGAGAGATCCACTCCCATGGACGGACAGGCGATAGAGGCCCAGGGCTGATGGGAGTCCCTCTGCAGACGGGCCCAGACCTCAGAGAACGTCCAGGCCTTGTAGGAGCTTCAGGTCCTGTTGGATGGGGTTCCTCAGCGGATAGGGCAGAAGACAGTCGGTCAGTTATCACTGGAGCATGATTGCGAGAGTAACCCCCAAAGTCACGTGTTATATAACGCTAAAGATGTATTTATGTTCCTATGTTATCAAAACCATTAGGTCAAGGTATTGTTTTGTGCGAGCAGTTCTTAAAGATATAGTTCACCGTTTTTCCATACTGAGATATGATATATGAGATATGATAAGAGCTTTGTCGCTTCTAACTTCACCCCCATTTGGAGCTATAGGAATATACTGTGAGAGGCCAATGCTATAATCATCTTTGGTCTTTTTGTGTGACTGAGCGCACGCACAAAGACAAGACAGGTATGCATCGACTAAGCTCAGGTAAGAACATGGAAAAACGGTGAACTATTCCTTTAACAGTTAGTTCTGTTAGTAAGACCAGACAGGATTTTGAATTGCTCACATCCAAATCCTCGCTTTTAACGATCAAACACATGACCACAAAGCGCGTCGCACCTGACGACCACATGAAGGCAGCATCGACTCTCCCTTTGTCCTTTGGTTCATGGCAGATAGGAAATTGTATTCGGTGCTTAATGGCATATTACAGTGCGACACTTAATGGAGATAAATTGAGCTGAGAGAGACATGTTGGCAGCAAATGAAAGACATTATTTTGTGTTAATTTGATGAGTGTAACCATAAAACATCTCACCTACTGTTTCTAAAAGCAAACATGACCACATCTCCAACAGCAGACCATCCATCACTCCAGTACTGCCCTCATGACGGGAGCGCTCGTTATGAATTTACAGTAAGTTGGCGTAAGCGGCTAGAATATAACGGTCTTCTTTTGAATTCCCCGTTAAACAAATGTCAAAGCGAACAATGCGGAGACCCGGGGGTTGACGGTGACTCATCAAAGCTGCAGTGACGTGACACGACCGGCCTTCCATAAATCATATCTCATAAAAGCACAAGGCGTCCATCCTCGTTACAGCGCTGTGTTATTGTTTGGAGCACAGGATCCTAGCAGCGGATATGACTCCCAGGGTCGAGCGCGGGCCATTAGAGGAAATGTGTCAGAACTTATGACGAGACGCTGCAGGTGAATGAGGGGGATGAATGGATCAATGAGAGATCTTATTTTCAATTTAAATCATATACTGTGTCAGTCAAAAAAGTCTTTCTATCAAATAGTGTTTCCAAATACTGAAATACATGCACTTTATGAGAAACAGCGTGATATTTGATTCCTTTGAATATTGCAATAACAATAATTATTGTGATATTTAACGTAAGTAACGTTAAGTAAATGTACTTTTCCTTCCAGCAAATTGTCTTATCACGAGACACAAAACAAGAAACTAAATCAGGACCAAAAGGAAGCTGAAATGGAGCTAAAGATTTAGTGATATTTACAGAGTTTAAAAATGTTCAAATGAAGTATTTTCCTCCCAGTACATGTTCACTCACAAAGCTGTTACTTCGGGTCTAAAGTGCCGTCATGCACCAGTTTAATATAGAACCTGCAGCTACGCATACGACCTGAGGTGGCAGTAGTGAGTATAAAATGACCAACTTGCATCTAGTCCCTTTAAGAAAGTGTACGTAAAAATGGCAACACTATTTATTAATTAGACTAATAATGAACTAGTGCTTCACTCATGTGCCTGTTGTTAAAGATTTACAAATGTCATACATTAGATCGGATAAACTTCTTAAAAGTGTTTTTCTGGTGTAAAAATGTGTAAATCAAGGAAGTGCAATGTTCAAGCTGTTGGATCCACATTTTAGAACACAGGGTTCACAATGTAATTTATTTTTATAATCCTAATCCTAATAAACTATGGTTGGCAGTGGTATTATTATTTTTATGGCTTTATAATGAAATGTATATATATAATAGACACTGGTCTGTTTTCCACAAATGTTTCCTTTAACACTTATTTTAATGGTCGCAGGATACTCTCTATGTGGTTTAGCCTTAAGCTGCAGAGTTTATTCAGCTTTAACTACTGGATGCTGCACTAGCACTAATGTGCAGGGATTGTGGAAGTCGGAGAGAGTCCCTTTTAGTTCATTTCCAAACTGATTTCTGTCAAAGGAGTGGAGGGGGTTATTCTGCTTTCTGATTGGGTGGTCATCTTCAAAACCAAAACTGTAAACAACTTTTACATCATGTGAAATGTTTTTGTGAGTAAACATTATAATAGTATGGCGTGAACGAATAGTGCAATGTAAAGCGTCTTTGAGTGTCCAGAAAAGCGCTATATAAAACCAATGCATTATTATTATTATTATAATAGTGTGATCTAAGCTACACTTCACACAGCACATGGTTGTGAAATATTCAATCTTAATGTTTAAAAAACATTTTCCCCTGGAAATCTGACTAGCAATGTTCATTTGGTGAAAAACACCTTATTGTGTACATTAGACCAGTGATTCCCAAAGTGGGGTCAGAGGCACTATAGCTTGTCTACAAAACATTTTGAAGAGAAAAATACATTTATTTGCAAAAATGCACGACTTTAAACCAGTATTTAGCCTACAGTCATTGCTAGATGTTGCTTTTTGACGTAACAAACTTTAGATGTATAATAATAACAAATTCCTTTGAATAGAGTAAATTATCATTATTGGGGGGCCCCTGAGAGATTTCCGAATCGATAAGGGGGCCCTGATGTCCCGGACTTTGGGAATGGCTGCATTAGACATTTGATTGAATGTAATAGCTAACCCTCAGACATGCTTCATAGTAAAGATGCTTCTGTGCGTGTGCTGTTCCTGTTGCAGATCATCAGAGGCCTGCTCAAGTACTGGCCCAAGACATGCACACAGAAGGAGGTGAGTGTCCGTCAGTCCTGCACACGCTCTGAGCAAATGTTCCCTTACCCTTCATGTTAGCGGGACATGTTTCAACGTTAGTGTTTACTGCTCAATATGAAGCTAAGACCACTGTAGAATACAGAAATTACTTTTGCTTATCCTTTTAGCTCGATGGCATTATCCTGAGGTTTGATGCATGTGAATGTACAAACACAGTGGTATTGTTGGAAAAAGTAAGCTAAGAACTGGCTTTGTGGGACAACTAGTCAGAGGCATTCGAGTCTATGACAAAATAAAAGTAGTTTATTTTAACATGGACCTGCTTTTCGACCGTACAGGGCATGTGAAATTGAACTCTGGTGTGGGATTTTTAAAATATGCATAAGTTCTCCTGGCCAGGACTGACAATAAAACCCAGAGAAGACAAGGGACATAGAGTAACTGCTACTACTACTTCGTAGTGGCAGTGTCCCAGGGATGTTCTCAGTGTGCTGTCGTGACTGTGTTCAGGTCATGTTCCTGGGAGAGATCGAGGAGATCCTGGACGTCATCGAACCGTCTCAGTTTGTACGAGTCCAGGAGCCGCTCTTCAAACAGATCGCCGCCTGCATCTCCAGCCCACACTTCCAGGTTCAAATGCTCTCATATACTTCGAGTACTACTTCCCATTGTCATAGACAGTAGACGGAGCGAAGGGGAGAGTTCAGGCGGCCTGTGTGGATTAGCCTGCTCTGGCGCAGATATCCCCGACATTTTCTGTCATCTTGTAGTTGTTGAGATCTAAAGTAGATCATAGGCGTTTTGCTATAAAACCGGGTCTATTCAATTCCCATCCCTAAATGCAACAATGGCGGCCTCCCTGTGTCATAGTCACAGAACTCCGCTACCTGGGGCCAGTGGTAGTAGTAAGTCCTTTTTTAGCTCTGTATCCTTCCGTTTGAAAAGTTTTTAAGGTCTCCTTTTAAACGATTCCACCATCCAGGGTTGTATCGCACTCATCAGTGAACAAGACTGTTTGAAAATGAGTCTTCATGTATTTCTGAGCCACTGCAGCTTCAATGAACAGTTTAGGGGGGCGGATAGATGGTTTACAACTGCAGCCTCTGGAGGGTCTTATACCTTGATGTTTCAAATACCTGTCTGCTGCTTTGTAGCATCTGTTCTCTTAATCTGATGTATTTGTCCGGCAGAAACCGTCCTCATTGTGCCTTTATCTGCACAAACCCGTGTGCTCTGAATCTCTCAACAGCACGATGATTACGCTTAATCTTTTATGAACTATTGAGGGTTTTCATACCTAGTCAAAAGCATTCAACTATTTCACGCTTTCCATCAGCAGAGAGATCCTTTTTCTTTCCCATATTGCTTCAAAATGGTGATCTGCTTAATAATGTGGAATGTCCTTTTTTTGTACATTTTCCCTTAACTGGGCTTAACCCGTCGACTAATCATCACAGGCGTCTGAGATTGATGTCAGTGATTCAAAGAGCCCTGAGACACAAGACCATCCATGAGTTTAATAGATTTTTTTTTTTTTACCTTTATGGCACTGAAATACAATTGCGTAATAATTGTTAACGCAGTGTATACGATTAAGCAAATCCAACAGACCTTTAGGAATCGCACCCAAAAACCCTACGAGGTTTTATCCAATTCAACAATCAACAAAACTATAGTTCATATTTTTACAACGTTACCCAGATACGTATGTATATGTTTTTTTTTTTCTTTGTTGCTGAGAAAAGAAACACAAAGGCCTTTGACTCACTCTGACTCTGTTTCTATGGGAGCTCAGCACACCACCACCCAGTGACTGTGAAGGCAATGTAAAGCTATTGAACGTCAAGGCATTTGTGAGGTCGAGAAATGACATGACTGAGTCACCTGATCACATTAACGTGCAGACTCCTCTCTGGCAGAGTTCATAGAGGACATCGGTCAAAAATACACTCAAAATTGTTACCGTTGCGTCCAAACCAGGGCGTGTTCCTCGACTCTCCCCACATTTCCCTTCCTCACGCTGATCCTGGACATCTCTGAGTCACTCTGTGTGCTGCTGCGAGGGTCAGACGTGAGGAGCTGAGGGCCAGGCAGGAGATACACGCTGCAGCGCCTTTTCCTATATTTACACAAATGCTTAATTACACTCATTATTATAAAGACTGCATTAGGAAGCGGGTCGGGAACAGCCAGGAAAAGTCCACACCAATCCATCAGTGGGAAAGGACTGAAAACCACCTTGCCCGGTCCTCTTCTGGTGTTGTTGTTTGGACTGTGATTGTTGTGGAAGAAGCCCGTTTACAGAGAATTGTTGCATAATTTATTGACAAATTGACAAATCGTGATACTAGGTGACGTAATATTCAATTCAACCAGACGCCACAATATGACTGAGATTGTCTCAAAAGAGACAATAGTTAACTCGTACATATGTACACAATCGGGGGCAGCAGAGACAGAGGGAAGGGGAGAGTTCATCTTCCTGACAGTCAGTTGGCGCTGTCACTGATGAGGCTCCACACAGGCTGCACTGAGGAGGCTGGAGATGGGCGTGACGAGATAACCCACTCTGCTCTGCTGTGTGAGCCAGTCTGACACAGTCCACTGAGGAGAGGGTCGTCCAGCCTGATCCACAGAGTCTATGATGGTCTAGAGGGGCAGGCAAGTTTGCTTTGTGGAAGGACCGAACCTGCCAATATCAGCCCAAAGTAAAGCACCACTTTCTCCAAATGCCAGTGTTGCACATAATATAGTTTAACTGTAAAAATGTTAAAGTACTCTATGCTGGAGGGCCGGATTTGGCCCCCAGGCCTGACATTGCCTACCTCTCGGTCTACAGTCAGGACAGTGTGGATTAGCCACTGGTCTAATCCACACTGGTCCATTTGTATTTGCGCAGATCTGGAGCAGATCTCATCCCCGAAGCACTTCCTCCAGCTCTTTGTTTTGTTGTTTTTATTGTTTTCATTGATCATGTTGTTTTCATTGATTATGTTGTCTTCATTGATTATGTTGTTTTCATTGATCATGTTGTTTTCGTTGATCATGTTGTTTTCATTGTTTTCATTGATTATGTTGTTTTCGTTGATCATGTTGTTTTCATTGATCATGTTGTTTTCGTTGATCATGTTGTTTTCGTTGATCATGTTGTTTTCGTTGATCATGTTGTTTTCATTGTTTTCATTGATTATGTTGTTTTCGTTGATCATGTTGTTTTCGTTGATCATGTTGTTTTCGTTGATCATGTTGTTTTCATTGATCATGTTGTTTTCATTGTTTTCATTGATTATGTTGTTTGCATTGATCATGTTGTTTTCGTTGATCATGTTGTTTTCATTGATTATGTTGTTTTCGTTGATCATGTTGTTTTCGTTGATCATGTTGTTTTCGTTGTTTCTGTTGCAGGTGGCGGAGCGGGCCCTGTACTTCTGGAACAATGAGTACATCCTGAGCTTGATTGAGGAGAACTGCCAGGTTATTCTCCCGCTGGTGTTCGCCACGCTCTACAGGGTGTCTAAGGAGCACTGGAACCAGTAAGACCCGTAAAAATATATATATATATACAGTATATATACAGTCCATTTATTTTTTGTTTGGTTATGTCACTTCTAAAACTAAAACTCTTAGTTAAGTTTTACTTACTTAGTCTTTTGTGCGGTGTCTTCCAGGACCATCGTGTCTCTGATCTACAACGTTCTCAAGACCTTCATGGAGATGAACAGCAAACTGTTCGACGACCTCACGGCGTCCTACAAGGTGGAGAAGCAGAAGTGAGTGCCAGCTCATGAAGTCCAGGCCGTAGCACCTGTTAGCAGTTAGACAGTTAGCATGGTGCCAGATTCTATTTTTCGTCCTAAATATTCTAATGTCAGCGTCACAAGCTTTATCTTACACAATATTATTCCCTTGCACTCTTTTAGCACCAACTTCTAAAACCATCATAAATCTGTCATTTAAAGGGGCTGTACCGACTTTTTTACTCTTTACAGTACAGGGCAGCTATGGAGAAAAGAGAGCACTGTGTTTTAAGACCTAAGGAAAGAAAATCCAGATGCACCAATGTTAAAGGGGGGGTATTATGTAAGATCGACTTTTTCACGCTTTACATCATGTTATTATGTCATTCCCTCATTAAAAACATGCCTGAAGTGTTGCCTTGGCACATTCACGTATTTTTGAGTAATCTGTAAAAACTCAGATGGCGGCCATTTTAGGTGTAGCTTTGCCTGAGTCCTCCTAGGAACGCCCCCACCTCCTTGATGATGCCCTGATAGCATTCCCTCCGGAGAAAGCTAATGCTACAAGCTAAAGCTCCAGTCAGCACGTGAAAATGAGAAATATGCACGAATAAAGTACATAAAACCACATAAAGACCCGTTGAGCAATAACCACACACTGAGCCGGGCTTGTTGATTTTGAAGTTCATTGCTCGTAGCTGAGTGGTTTTCTCCCGGAGCCAACAAGCTACAGGCCGTGAGGAGCTAACAGCCAGCTCGGAACATTCATTGAAAACAAGCAGCCTATTATGCTCTAATAATATCAACAAAGCAGGCAACTACCTGAAGCAGCCTTTAGATGATCACACACTGAGCCTGGCTTTGCACATGTGTGGTTTATTGTAGACTTTTCATCAACAATGAGCTGTAGTCGATTATAACAAGTAAGTAAGTAAGTAATCTTTATTTATATAGCACCTTTCACAGGCAAAGGCCACAAAGTGCTTCACAACACAGTAAAAGCAGAAATTACATACAATATAAAAAGGGGTCAAAACAACACAGAAATCATAGCAGCCCAAAAGCAGCTAATTAAAAGCTTGAACAAATAAATGTGTCTTAAGTTCACATTTGAAAGAATCAACAGAGTCAATAGAGCAAAGAGGGCGGAAGATCATTCCAGAGCCTGGGAGCAACAGCCTGGAAGAATCGGTCGCCTCTAGTACGAAAACTCGTACGTGGAACCTTTAGCAGATTCTGATCCACAGACCTCAGAGCCTCACAGGGAGTAAGGCTGGATCAGAGCACTGATATAAAACGGAGCCTGACCATGCACGCCTCT
>NC_136872.1:1253611-1453611 GCF_951799975.1 Gobius niger
CACAGGGCGGGGATCCACTCGAGAGGCAGGTGCACAGGGCGGGGATCCACTCGAGAGGCAGGTGCACAGGGCGGGATCCACTCTAGAGGCAGGTGCACAGGGCGGGATCCACTCCAGAGGCAGGTGCACAGGGCGGGATCCACTCGAGAGGCAGGTGCACAGGGATCCACTCCAGAGGCAGGTGCACAGGGCGGGATCCACTCGAGAGGCAGGTGCACAGGGCGGGATCCACTCCAGAGGCAGGTGCACAGGGCGGGATCCACTCACGAGAGGCAGGTGCACAGGGCGGGGATCCACTCTAGAGGCAGGTGCACAGGGCAGGGATCCACTCTAGAGGCAGGTGCACAGGGCGGGGATCCACTCTAGAGGCAGGTGCACAGGGCAGGGATCCACTCCAGAGGCAGGTGCACAGGGCAGGGATCCACTCTAGAGGCAGGTGCACAGGGCGGGGATCCACTCTAGAGGCAGGTGCACAGGGCAGGGATCCACTCCAGAGGCAGGTGCACAGGGCAGGGATCCACTCCAGAGGCAGGTGCACAGGGCGGGGATCCACTCTAGAGGCAGGTGCACAGGGCGGGATCCACTCCAGAGGCAGGTGCACAGGGATCCACTCCAGAGGCAGGTGCACAGGGCAGGGATCCACTCGAGAGGCAGGTGCACAGGGCGGGGATCCACTCCAGAGGCAGGTGCACAGGGCGGGATCCACTCCAGAGGCAGGTGCACAGGGATCCACTCCAGAGGCAGGTGCACAGGGATCCACTCCAGAGGCAGGTGCACAGGGCGGGATCCACTCCAGAGGCAGGTGCACAGGGCGGGGATCCACTCCAGAGGCAGGTGCACAGGGCGGGATCCACTCCAGAGGCAGGTGCACAGGGCGGGGATCCACTCACGAGAGGCAGGTGCACAGGGCGGGGATCCACTCCAGAGGCAGGTGCACAGGGCGGGGATCCACTCTAGAGGCAGGTGCACAGGGTGGGATCCACTCCAGAGGCAGGTGCACAGGGCGGGATCCACTCCAGAGGCAGGTGCACAGGGATCCACTCCAGAGGCAGGTGCACAGGGATCCACTCCAGAGGCAGGTGCACAGGGCGGGATCCACTCCAGAGGCAGGTGCACAGGGATCCACTCCAGAGGCAGGTGCACAGGGTGGGGATCCACTCTAGAGGCAGGTGCACAGGGCGGGATCCACTCCAGAGGCAGGTGCACAGGGTGGGGATCCACTCCAGAGGCAGGTGCACAGGGCGGGATCCACACGAGAGGCAGGTGCACAGGGCGGGATCCACTCTAGAGGCAGGTGCACAGGGATCCACTCTAGAGGCAGGTGCACAGGGCGGGATCCACTCGAGAGGCAGGTGCACAGGGCAGGGATCCACTCCAGAGGCAGGTGCACAGGGCGGGGATCCACTCTAGAGGCAGGTGCACAGGGCGGGATCCACTCCAGAGGCAGGTGCATACGGCTGTAAATAGACGTGGGATCTTCTCGCGCTGGACTGGACTGGACGTGAACACTGGGCGTGAACCTTCAGTAGGGACTGGACTCCTCCCACCGTGGGCTCCACCAATGGGACGACAGAAAGTACAATAATGTTCTTCTTACTTGTTACTCTACTACTCCTCTACTCTAAGTACTACAATGATGTTTTTATATATAAATATATATACATATGTCTGGATATTTCTGTAGTGTATATGGGAGATCACTGTAGCAGATCATTTAAAGGGGAGCGCCGCCGGACTGCGTCGTATCTCTGAGGCCATAATGTGACGACAGGGGCCCGGAGGGCTCCCCTTTAACAGACGCATGAGTTAACAGAGATTAGTGAGAGTTTCTTTGGTCACATTTGATGGAAAATTGACAACAATATTTTTTAAGGCCCACAATGAAAGATATTAAGCCCGGCCCCTAGGGAGACACTGATTACCAAAATGATGGACTCCAGTCATGGCTAAGCTTCAAGTATCGCCCACATGACGGGGTTGATGGAGTTGAGGCCGTTTCCCTGTGTCTTTGGAGGCTTCTTCTCCTTCCTGTAAGCCTGGTAACACAAGGTCTATTTAAACTCAGGCTCTTCCTAATGGGAGGGGTCAGGACGATCATAGCTCCTCCTACTTCTAGTTTACACTGAACCAGTTTTACTCACTGAAATGGGCTGGGGCACAGTTCCTTTAGGGCTCGTTTGCATTAATGAAGCCCTGCTGCTCTTGTGTTCTGAGGAGGCTTCGACCGAACTGTCATCAGACCTTCAGCTTCTATGTGTACTACAAGAGCAGAAAGAAGTCTCTGAAGAAAGAGGGAAAGGTCCTGAACTAGGGCTGCAACAACTTATTCATCAACTTCTGTCTGTGTCTCAGGACAATTCTCCAATCAGATAGCAAAATTAGCACTAAGAGCCTCTTACACCATTCACTTTAAATTTGCTCCATCAGCGTGTCCTCAAGCGGCCACTTTAGCTCTATGTGGTAAAAAGTTTGAAGAAAACAACATGTTTGTATGCGCCCTTCACAGCCTAGCGATTAAGAATAATCAGCAGAAAATAATAATAGTGATACCTTTCATTTAATTCAAAGTGCTACAAAAGACAGAGACAAAAAACAACAATACACATTAACGTCACAGTTTAAACATTAAAATGGGAATACAAATTCTTAAAAGACTCCAGGGTTTGCGGGGCCCTCAGATGAGGCGGGAGGGTGTTCCACAATGCCGGGGCGGATCAATGTAGGATGAATTGATTATCAAAATAATGGTTAGTTGCAGCCCTATCCTGAAACTCCAGTCCAGTGGCTAATATTTGAAACTCTCTACTACGCCCTTCAAACCTCTGAACGACTGAGAGCCCACACAAACATACACATCAGGTTCAGACCCCTTGCATAAAGATCAACCAAAAGTCAATCTTCCTGTGATTGGGGAGAGAAGCGCTCCCTAAACTCTGTGTGTAGGCTCGGCAGACCTGTGCTGCTAAACATACATCACCTGTCTATCTGTCTGACCCATGGAAGGGCACCTGGGACACTTATGTTAGCAATATTTCCTTCTATCAGGATCCTCTGTGCTCTGGCGCTGACCTGCCGGGGTCGCTCCGTGTCGGGTCAGGTTCAGGCTGACCTCTGGGTATTGTTTTTGCGTCCTGGATATTCACATTGTCTTAAAGGCACTTTTTGTGTACAATAATTTGATGAGGGTACATTCTTCGCTTTGTAATTCCGTTGTAGATTAGTTGTTTTTGTATGAACATGTTAATTAGCTCAGTAGAGGGCGCTGTAGGAGGCGGGCTTTGTGATGAATGTACCATTACAGACTGATTGTGTTTTTTTAGGCTGGTCATTCAGAGCTCCCCGTGTAGTGCTCTTCACCAAAACCTCCACATGCTCCTTTAGAACCTCCGGCTCTGCCGCCCGGCTCCAGTCCCTCCACAGAGCGTAGAGAGAGTTCATCTCCTGATCTTCAGACTCTGTCAGTGCAGCAGTCCCTGCTTTAGCCCAGTGTCTGCCATCTGTAATCATGCTCTCTGCTGGATGTAATATTAACATGAGCCTTAAATACTGTATGAGATGTTCCAGAACCACAGGCTCACACATGTGGAGCCTCAGTGTCCTGCAGTAGTACTGTAGGAGATGTTCCAGAACCACAGGCTCACATATGTGGAGCCTCAGTGTCCTGCAGTAGTACTGTCACAGCTGTTCCAGAACCACAGGTTCACATGTGGAGCCTCAGTGTCCTGCAGTAGTACTGTATGACCTGTTCCAGAACCACAGGCTCACATATGTGGAGCCTCAGTGTCCTGCAGTAGTACTGTATGACCTGTTCCAGAACCACAGGCTCACATGTGGAGCCTCAGTGTCCTGCAGTAGTACTGTATGACCTGTTCCAGAACCACAGGTTCACATGTGGAGCCTCAGTGTCCTGCAGTAGTACTGTCACAGCTGTTCCAGAACCACAGGCTCACATATGTGGAGCCTCAGTGTCCTGCAGTAGTACTGTAGGAGCTGTTCCAGAACCACAGGCTCACATGTGGAGCCTCAGTGTCCTGCAGTAGTACTGTAGGAGCTGTTCCAGAACCACAGGCTCACATATGTGGAGCCTCAGTGTCCTGCAGTAGTACTGTAGGAGCTGTTCCAGAACCACAGGCTCACATGTGGAGCCTCAGTGTCCTGCAGTAGTACTGTATGAGATGTTCCAGAACCACAGGCTCACATGTGGAGCCTCAGTGTCCTGCAGTAGTACTGTATGAGCTGTTCCAGAACCACAGGCTCACATGTGGAGCCTCAGTGTCCTGCAGTAGTACTGTCACAGCTGTTCCAGAACCACAGGCTCACATGTGGAGCCTCAGTGTCCTGCAGTAGTACTGTCACAGCTGTTCCAGAACCACAGGCTCACATGTGGAGCCTCAGTGTCCTGCAGTAGTACTGTCACAGCTGTTCCAGAACCACAGGCTCACATATGTGGAGCCTCAGTGTCCTGCAGTAGTACTGTATGAGCTGTTCCAGAACCACAGGCTCATATGTGGAGCCTCAGTGTCCTGCAGTAGTACTGTAGGAGCTGTTCCAGAACCACAGGCTCACATATGTGGAGCCTCAGTGTCCTGCAGTAGTACTGTATGAGCTGTTCCAGAACCACAGGCTCACATGTGGAGCCTCAGTGTCCTGCAGTAGTACTGTATGAGATGTTCCAGAACCACAGGCTCACATATGTGGAGCCTCAGTATCCTGCAGTAGTACTGTCACAGCTAACTATAGTTTTTATATGACAGCCTTGGTGGTCAAGACATTAGCAAGCACTAAGATATTGATAGCTCGGAACACTAGCAGGTCAATGTACCTGCACATTCTGAAGCATTCAAGTTAATCAAATGTCCAGACTTTGATTTTACATAATCTCAGAGAGAACTGCGACAGGTGATTATTCTCTGAGATAATATAATATATAATTACAGTTAACTGTAGTGACACCTGTCATTGGCTCACACTCACTTTTTATGTTGTCAAAACAAAGTCGTTTATTCCAAAATGGTATATTTTCTGGATTCATCCTGCAGAGTTATGTGTCTGTTATGTTTACAGCAGTGTGCCGCGACTCGCGATGGTGTTAGTGAAAGTTGTCCACTGCAGTGAGGCATGGGCTGGATTGGGAGTGACTCCTCTGTTCCAGGACAGAGAGTCACAGGGTCTTTTCCAGTGTGAGTCGGACTTATGCAGGTCACTGAAAAACGCTCCATCTGTGCCCTGATTTTTGACCGACCTGACTGAGAGTGAACATATCTGGAACACAATTTATGGGAATTTAAAAGGGTGCCAATATTTATACAATTATTTATTTAATTATTTATTTATTTAATTATTTATTTGCTTATTTATATATTGTCAAGGACAGCAGAGTCAATTTGAGCAAAAGATATTTTTTCATTCTATGTGTTTTTTGTTTTTGTTTTCCTTTTGATGAACCACCTTTGCTCTGCTGGTCCCGGCTGGCAGATGAATGTGAGACGCTGTAAACGGATGTTTGAATGCACGACAACAAGAAACCATCTACGTTTGTAAAATAGACTTGGTTTCAGAATATTTCATCCGGCTTTGAGCAGTTTAAAATGAATGTTGTTATGAAGTCATGGTTTCACAGTTTTTTCCCCTCATTCCAGTTAAATGATCTTCCAGCGATTCAAGAACATTGCACTGTACACATCAGGAGATTGGTCTGGTCATAGCATTCAGTTACAGGTGCACCTTTTATGTCAAAAAAAATACTGTAGAATTTCGCAATCAAGCATTTGAAATTTGCTACCTGGATTGGGTTTCTTTTTCGAATTTGAAATCATTTCCTACAACTCAAAACTGCCGCTTTCAATTCCGCTTAGTCTTACAGCCGGAATTGAAATTGATAAACAATTCCAAATGAGGAGAGAAATGTAGACGTACTAAGAAAACTGCTCAAAGCAAGATTAATAACTGCTTTTGCCATTTTGGCTTAAAAAAAAAGCAGTACTTTTTTTTTAAAAGGTTACGGTGACATCGCGCCGTAATCTAGGCGTCCACCCAAATATTTGATTGTGTGACCTTTTATTTAGACTCCAAGTCTCTTCATTTACAAAAGCAGATGACTCTTTTTTTCCAAATCTATAAAAGGCCATTTGTTTTGTTTGTCCAGATCCTGTTATATACCATTGCCCTTGCACCTGTATTCTTCCTTTTGCTCTGCTCCGCTCATTCAACTGCTGGAACAATTCCCTCCGCTGACCTCCGATCAGTTTGAACCCTCCTCTGTGGGCACTGGCGTTACTTGAGCGGGGCAGACAGCCTGGCACTAACCCGCTGAAGACATGCCCACAGGAGCGCGTCGCGTAGCACCCTCCCTCACCACTCTAGACTGGCACTGTCCGCCGCTGTCTGTTGTGTTTAGATGAAGAATACTTGGGGGACAAAGACTGTGCTTGGGGTGTTCCACTGTATGTAACATACCAGGGTGTAGTACTGATGACTACTATGTGCTAAAATGAAATTCACTTGGAGAAAACACGTCTGGCTCACTTTTTGTGTCCCTGTCTCATTGCTTTCATTGATGAAAATGAAATAAACTTCACTAACTGAAAATATAGCCAGGTGGGTTTTGAGGTCAAGAACGGCCAGGAAATGTGAGGCCTAGAGGAGGACCAAAGACAAAGGCAGCAGAGGAGGAAGAGGAGAGGGTCAGAGGGAGCAGAGGAGGAAGAGGAGAGGGTCAGAGGGAGCAGAGGAGGAAGAGGAGAGGGTCAGAGGGAGAAGAGGATGAAGAGGAGAGGGTCAGAGGATGAAGAGGAGAGGGTCAGAGGGAGCAGAGGATGAAGAGGAGAGGGTCAGAGGGAGCAGAGGAGGAAGAGGAGAGGGTCAGAGGGAGCAGAGGATGAAGAGGAGAGGGTCAGAGGGAGCAGAGGATGAAGAGGAGAGGGTCAGAGGGAGCAGAGGATGAAGAGGAGAGGGTCAGAGAGAGCAAAGGATGAAGAGGAGAGGGTCAGAGGGATCAGAGGATGAAGAGGAGAGGGTCAGAGGGAGCAGAGGATGAAGAGGAGAGGGTCAGACGGAGCAGATAATGCATTGGTTTCAGTTTTATATAGCGCTTTTCAAAGACTCTTTACATTGCACTATTCGTTCACTCCATACTCGGTGGTGGAAAGCTACTATTGTAGCCACAGCTGCCCTGGGGTAGACTGACAGAAGTGAGGCAACCAGTCTGCGCCATCGGCCCCTCCGACCACCACCAACCACTCACGCACTACATACGCGAGGCTTCCTGGTGTTACCAAACGGTCTCCCATCCAAGTACCGACCAGGCCCTTCCCTGCTGAGCTTCCAAGGTCTGACGGGATTGGGCAGAGCAAAGGCGGTATGACCTCATCAGCAGAGGAGGAAGAGGAGAGGGTCAGAGGAAGAAGAGGACAGGGAGTAGAGGAGGAAGAGGGGAGGGTCAGAAGGTCTTTGCTCAGCTCCTCACTTCTCCTCTTTCCTCCTCACTGCTCCCTTCTCCTTTTTACTGCCTCTCTCTCCTCCTCTCTGCCCCTCTCTCCTCCTCTCTCCTCCTCTTTCCTCTTCTCTCCTCCTCTCTGCTCCTCTCCTCCTCCTCCTCTTTCCTCCTCTCTGCTCCACTCTCCTCCTCTCTGCTCCTCTCTCCTCCACTCTCCTCCTCACTGCTCTTCTCTGCTCCTCTCTGCTCCTCTCTCCTCCTCACTGCTCCTCTCTCCTCCTCTCTGCTCCTCACTGCTCCTCTCTGCTCCTCTCTCCTCCTCACTGCTCCTCTCTGCTCCTCTCTCCTCCTCACTGCTCCTCTCCTCCTCTGCTCCTCTCTCCTCCTCTCTGCTCCTCTCTCCTCCTCTCTCCTCTCTGCTCCTCTCCTCCTCTCTGCTCCTCTCCTCCTCTCTCCTCCTCTGCTCCTCTCTCCTCCTCACTGCTCCTCTGCTCCTCTGCTCCTCTCTCCTCCTCTCTGCTCCTCTGCTCCTCTCTCCTCTCTGCTCCTCTCCTCCTCTCTCCTCCTCTCTGCTCCTCTCTCCTCCTCTCTCCTCTCTGCTCCTCTCTCCTCCTCTCTGCTCCTCTCTCCTCCTCTCTCCTCTCTGCTCCTCTCCTCCTCTCTCCTCTCTCCTCCTCTCTCCTCCTCTGCTCCTCTCTCCTCCTCTCTGCTCCTCTCTCCTCCTCTGCTCCTCTCTCCTCCTCTCTCCTCCTCTCTGCTCCTCTCTCCTCTGCTCCTCTCTCCTCCTCTCTCCTCCTCTCTCCTCTCTCTCCTCCTCTCTCCTCTCTCCTCCTCACTGCTCCTCTCCTCCTCTGCTCCTCTGCTCCTCTCTCCTCCTCTCTCCTCTCTGCTCCTCTCCTCCTCTCTCCTCTCTCCTCCTCTGCTCCTCTCTCCTCCTCTGCTCCTCTCTCCTCCTCTCTGCTCCTCTCTGCTCCTCTCTCCTCTGCTCCTCTCTCCTCCTCTCTGCTCCTCTGCTCCTCTCTCCTCCTCTGCTCCTCTCTCCTCCTCTCTCCTCTCTCCTCCTCTGCTCCTCCTCTCTCCTCCTCTCTCCTCCTCTCTCCTCCTCTGCTCCTCTCTCCTCCTCTCTCCTCCTCTCTCCTCCTCTCACCTCCTCTCTGCTCCTCTCTCCTCCTCTGCTCCTCTCTCCTCCTCTGCTCCTCCTCTCTCCTCCTCTCTGCTCCTCTCTCCTCCTCTCTCCTCCTCTCTGCTCCTCTCTCCTCCTCTCTCCTCCTCTCTGCTCCTCTCTCCTCCTCTGCTCCTCCTCTCTCCTCCTCTCTGCTCCTCTCTCCTCCTCTCTCCTCCTCTCTGCTCCTCTCTCCTCCTCTCTCCTCCTCTCTGCTCCTCTGCTCCTCTCTCCTCCTCTGCTCCTCCTCTCTCCTCCTCTCTCCTCCTCTCTCCTCCTCTGCTCCTCTCTCCTCCTCTCTCCTCCTCTCTGCTCCTCTCTGCTCCTCTCTCCTCTGCTCCTCTCTCCTCCTCACTGCTCCTCTCTCCTCCTCTCTGCTCCTCACTGCTCCTCTCTCCTCCTCTCTCCTTCTCTCTGCTCCTCTCTCCTCCTCTCTCCTCCTCTCTCCTCTCTCCTCCTCTCCTCCTCTCTCCTCCTCTGCTCCTCTCTCCTCCTCTCTCCTCCTCTCTGCTCCTCTCTCCTCCTCACTGCTCCTCTCTCCTCCTCTGCTCCTCTCTCCTCCTCTCTGCTCCTCTCTCCTCCTCTCTCCTCCTCTCTGCTCCTCTCTCCTCCTCTCTGCTCCTCTCTCCTCCTCACTGCTCCTCTCCTCCTCTCTGCTCCTCTCCTCCTCTCTCCTCCTCTGCTCCTCTCTCCTCCTCTCTCCTCCTCTCTGCTCCTCTCTCCTCCTCTCTGCTCCTCTCTCCTCTCTGCTCCTCTCCTCCTCTGCTCCTCTCTCCTCCTCTGCTCCTCTCTCCTCCTCTCTCCTCCTCTCTGCTCCTCTCTGCTCCTCTCTCCTCTGCTCCTCTCTCCTCCTCTCTGCTCCTCTCTGCTCCTCTCTCCTCTGCTCCTCCTCTCTCCTCCTCTCACCTCCTCTCTGCTCCTCTCTCCTCCTCTGCTCCTCTCTCCTCCTCTGCTCCTCCTCTCTCCTCCTCTCTGCTCCTCTCTCCTCCTCTCTCCTCCTCTCTGCTCCTCTCTGCTCCTCTCTCCTCCTCTCACCTCCTCTGCTCCTCCTCTCTCCTCCTCTCTCCTCCTCTGCTCCTCCTCTCTCCTCCTCTCTCCTCCACTCTCCTCCTCTTTCCTCCTCTCTGCTCCTCTCTCCTCCTCTCTCCTCCTCTCTGCTCCTCTCTGCTCCTCTCTCCTCCTCTCTGCTCCTCTCTCCTCCTCTCCTCCTCTCTGCTCCTCTCTCCTCCTCTCTCCTCCTCTTTCCTCCTCTCTGCTCCTCTCCTCCTCTCTCCTCCTCTCTGCTCCTCTCTGCTCCTCTCTCCTCTCCTCCTCTCTCCTCCTCTCTCCTCCTCTGCTCCTCCTCTCTCCTCCTCTCTGCTCCTCTCTCCTCCTCTCTCCTCCTCTCTGCTCCTCTCTCCTCCTCTCTCCTCCTCTCTCCTCCTCTCTCCTCCTCTCTGCTCCTCTCTCCTCTGCTCCTCTCTCCTCCTCTCACCTCCTCTGCTCCTCCTCTCTCCTCCTCTCTCCTCCTCTCTGCTCCTCTCTCCTCCTCTTTCCTCCTCTTTCCTCCTCTCTGCTCCTCTCTCCTCCTCTCTCCTCCACTCTCCTCCTCTCTGCTCCTCTCTCCTCCTCTTTCCTCCTCTTTCCTCCTCTCTGCTCCTCTCTCCTCCTCTTTCCTCCTCTCTGCTCCTCTCTCCTCTCCTCCTCTCTCCTCCTCTCTGCTCCTCTCTCCTCCTCTTTCCTCCTCTCTGCTCCTCTCTGCTCCTCTCTCCTCTCCTCCTCTCTCCTCCTCTCTGCTCCTCTCTCCTCCTCTCTCCTCCTCTCTCCTCCTCTTTCCTCCTCTCTGCTCCTCTCTCCTCTCCTCCTCTCTCCTCCTCTCTGCTCCTCTCTCCTCCTCTTTCCTCCTCTCTGCTCCTCTCTCCTCCTCTTTCCTCTCTCCTCTCTCCTCTGCTCCTCTCTCCTCTGCTCCTCTCTCCTCCTCTCTCCTCCTCTCTCCTCCTCTCTGCTCCTCTCTCCTCCTCTCTCCTCCTCTCTGCTCCTCTCTCCTCTGCTCCTCTCTCCTCTGCTCCTCTCTCCTCTGCTCCTCTCTCCTCTGCTCCTCTCTCCTCCTCTCTCCTCCTCTCTCCTCTGCTCCTCTCTCCTCCTCTCTCCTCCTCTGCTCCTCTCTCCTCCTCTGCTCCTCTCTCCTCCTCTCTGCTCCTCTCTGCTCCTCTCTCCTCTGCTCCTCTCTCCTCCTCTCTGCTCCTCTGCTCCTCTCTCCTCCTCTGCTCCTCTCTCCTCCTCTCTGCTCCTCTCTGCTCCTCTCTCCTCTGCTCCTCTCTCCTCCTCACTGCTCCTCTCTCCTCCTCTCTGCTCCTCACTGCTCCTCTCTGCTCCTCTCTCCTCCTCTCTCCTTCTCTCTGCTCCTCTCTCCTCCTCTCTCCTCTCTGCTCCTCTCCTCCTCTCTCCTCTCTCCTCCTCTGCTCCTCTCTCCTCCTCTGCTCCTCTCTCCTCCTCTCTCCTCCTCTCTGCTCCTCTCTGCTCCTCTCTCCTCTGCTCCTCTCTCCTCCTCTCTGCTCCTCTGCTCCTCTCTCCTCCTCTCTGCTCCTCTCTGCTCCTCTCTCCTCTGCTCCTCTCTCCTCCTCACTGCTCCTCTCTCCTCCTCTCTGCTCCTCACTGCTCCTCTCTGCTCCTCTCTCCTCCTCTCTGCTCCTCTCTGCTCCTCTCTCCTCTGCTCCTCTCTCCTCCTCACTGCTCCTCTCTCCTCCTCTCTGCTCCTCACTGCTCCTCTCTGCTCCTCTCTCCTCCTCTCTCCTCCTCTCTGCTCCTCTCTCCTCCTCACTGCTCCTCTCTCCTCCTCTCTCCTTCTCTCTGCTCCTCTCTCCTCCTCTCTCCTCCTCTCTCCTCTCTGCTCCTCTCTCCTCCTCTCTCCTCCTCTCTGCTCCTCTCTCCTCCTCTGCTCCTCTCTCCTCCTCTCTGCTCCTCTCTCCTCCTCTCTCCTCCTCTCTCCTCTCTGCTCCTCTCCTCCTCTCTCCTCCTCTGCTCCTCTCTCCTCCTCTCTGCTCCTCTCTCCTCCTCTCTGCTCCTCTCTCCTCTCTGCTCCTCTCCTCCTCTCTCCTCTCTGCTCCTCTCTCCTCCTCTCTGCTCCTCTCTCCTCCTCTCTCCTCCTCTCTCCTCCTCTGCTCCTCTCTCCTCCTCTCTCCTCTCTGCTCCTCTCTCCTCCTCTGCTCCTCTCTCCTCCTCTGCTCCTCTCTCCTCCTCTCTCCTCCTCTCTGCTCCTCTCTGCTCCTCTCTCCTCTGCTCCTCTCTCCTCCTCTCACCTCCTCTGCTCCTCCTCTCTCCTCCTCTCACCTCCTCTCTGCTCCTCTCTCCTCCTCTGCTCCTCTCTCCTCCTCTGCTCCTCCTCTCTCCTCCTCTCTGCTCCTCTCTCCTCCTCTCTCCTCCTCTCTGCTCCTCTCTCCTCCTCTCTCCTCCTCTCTGCTCCTCTCTCCTCCTCTGCTCCTCCTCTCTCCTCCTCTCTGCTCCTCTCTCCTCCTCTCTCCTCCTCTCTGCTCCTCTCTCCTCCTCTCTCCTCCTCTCTGCTCCTCTGCTCCTCTCTCCTCCTCTGCTCCTCCTCTCTCCTCCTCTCTCCTCCTCTCTCCTCCTCTGCTCCTCTCTCCTCCTCTCTCCTCCTCTCTGCTCCTCTCTGCTCCTCTCTCCTCTGCTCCTCTCTCCTCCTCACTGCTCCTCTCTCCTCCTCTCTGCTCCTCACTGCTCCTCTCTCCTCCTCTCTCCTTCTCTCTGCTCCTCTCTCCTCCTCTCTCCTCCTCTCTCCTCTCTCCTCCTCTCCTCCTCTCTCCTCCTCTGCTCCTCTCTCCTCCTCTCTCCTCCTCTCTGCTCCTCTCTCCTCCTCACTGCTCCTCTCTCCTCCTCTGCTCCTCTCTCCTCCTCTCTGCTCCTCTCTCCTCCTCTCTCCTCCTCTCTGCTCCTCTCTCCTCCTCTCTGCTCCTCTCTCCTCCTCACTGCTCCTCTCCTCCTCTCTGCTCCTCTCCTCCTCTCTCCTCCTCTGCTCCTCTCTCCTCCTCTCTCCTCCTCTCTGCTCCTCTCTCCTCCTCTCTGCTCCTCTCTCCTCTCTGCTCCTCTCCTCCTCTGCTCCTCTCTCCTCCTCTGCTCCTCTCTCCTCCTCTCTCCTCCTCTCTGCTCCTCTCTGCTCCTCTCTCCTCTGCTCCTCTCTCCTCCTCTCTGCTCCTCTCTGCTCCTCTCTCCTCTGCTCCTCCTCTCTCCTCCTCTCACCTCCTCTCTGCTCCTCTCTCCTCCTCTGCTCCTCTCTCCTCCTCTGCTCCTCCTCTCTCCTCCTCTCTGCTCCTCTCTCCTCCTCTCTCCTCCTCTCTGCTCCTCTCTGCTCCTCTCTCCTCCTCTCACCTCCTCTGCTCCTCCTCTCTCCTCCTCTCTCCTCCTCTGCTCCTCCTCTCTCCTCCTCTCTCCTCCACTCTCCTCCTCTTTCCTCCTCTCTGCTCCTCTCTCCTCCTCTCTCCTCCTCTCTGCTCCTCTCTGCTCCTCTCTCCTCCTCTCTGCTCCTCTCTCCTCCTCTCCTCCTCTCTGCTCCTCTCTCCTCCTCTCTCCTCCTCTTTCCTCCTCTCTGCTCCTCTCCTCCTCTCTCCTCCTCTCTGCTCCTCTCTGCTCCTCTCTCCTCTCCTCCTCTCTCCTCCTCTCTCCTCCTCTGCTCCTCCTCTCTCCTCCTCTCTGCTCCTCTCTCCTCCTCTCTCCTCCTCTCTGCTCCTCTCTCCTCCTCTCTCCTCCTCTCTCCTCCTCTCTCCTCCTCTCTGCTCCTCTCTCCTCTGCTCCTCTCTCCTCCTCTCACCTCCTCTGCTCCTCCTCTCTCCTCCTCTCTCCTCCTCTCTGCTCCTCTCTCCTCCTCTTTCCTCCTCTTTCCTCCTCTCTGCTCCTCTCTCCTCCTCTCTCCTCCACTCTCCTCCTCTCTGCTCCTCTCTCCTCCTCTTTCCTCCTCTTTCCTCCTCTCTGCTCCTCTCTCCTCCTCTTTCCTCCTCTCTGCTCCTCTCTCCTCTCCTCCTCTCTCCTCCTCTCTGCTCCTCTCTCCTCCTCTTTCCTCCTCTCTGCTCCTCTCTGCTCCTCTCTCCTCTCCTCCTCTCTCCTCCTCTCTGCTCCTCTCTCCTCCTCTCTCCTCCTCTCTCCTCCTCTTTCCTCCTCTCTGCTCCTCTCTCCTCTCCTCCTCTCTCCTCCTCTCTGCTCCTCTCTCCTCCTCTTTCCTCCTCTCTGCTCCTCTCTCCTCCTCTTTCCTCTCTCCTCTCTCCTCTGCTCCTCTCTCCTCTGCTCCTCTCTCCTCCTCTCTCCTCCTCTCTCCTCCTCTCTGCTCCTCTCTCCTCCTCTCTCCTCCTCTCTGCTCCTCTCTCCTCTGCTCCTCTCTCCTCTGCTCCTCTCTCCTCTGCTCCTCTCTCCTCTGCTCCTCTCTCCTCCTCTCTCCTCCTCTCTCCTCTGCTCCTCTCTCCTCCTCTCTCCTCCTCTCTCCTCTGCTCCTCTCTCCTCCTCTCTCCTCCTCTCTGCTCCTCTCTCCTCCTCTCTCCTCCTCTCTCCTCTGCTCCTCTCTCCTCCTCTCTCCTCCTCTCTGCTCCTCTCTCCTCTCCTCCTCTCTCCTCCTCTCTCCTCCTCTCTCCTCCTCTCTCCTCCTCTCTGCTCCTCTCTCCTCTGCTCCTCTTTCCTCCTCTTTCCTCCTCTCTCCTCCTCTCTCCTCCTCTCTCCTCTCCTCCTCTCTCCTCTCCTCTCTCCTCCTCTCTCCTCCTCTTTCCTCCTCTCTCCTCCTCTCTCCTCCTCTCCTCCTCTCTCCTCCTCTCTCCTCCTCTCTCCTCTGCTCCTCTCTCCTCTGCTCCTCTCTCCTCTGCTCCTCTCTCCTCTGCTCCTCTCTCCTCTGCTCCTACACGGCCCCGAGTCACGGGCGCACGGAGAGGTTACCCAAACACAGGGACAGCCCCAGGGTTTTCCAGCGCTTTTCCGCGTAATTAGCATGATGTCAGCGTGTCCGGGCGCGCTAATGGCCTCCAACAACACGAGCCGCACATTGTTCCACTGAACAGAGCTGCCGAAGCCGCGGACACGCCGCCACAGCCACACGAGCCGCTCCGAGACTCTCTGCAGGTGAGTGACGCTCTCTAACGCAGGACTGTGCCACGGGCGAGGGCGTGCGCGTGCGAGGCAGCTGAAAACAATGCTATGGGAGAAGGTCATATTTTTCTGCACATGTCCTGCTTCTGTCACCTCAGACTGCATGCTCTAGCGTTCTTTTATTACCAAACGTACAGGCGTTATTTAGAGACGGTATGACTTTTACTGTGATCCGTAGGAAAAGGTTCCATAGGAGACTTCTTGGGCCTATTCCAAGCAAGAACTATTTCATATTTGACCTTACTGTCTCTGAAGCTCGACTTTTTCTTCAAAAACAAAATGTATTCAAAATATAAGGCTAAAAAAGTTGGTCCGCCACTGTAGGCATTGCAGTCCCCGCAGTGGGCGCTAGAGGGAGTTCTTAATAAACCTATATAGCCAGTCTCACCAAAGAAACTGTTTCAGAATCAGTCTCTACGAGACTATAAGGGCATGCGTAAGAAGACTATACAACAGAACAACAGCGTGAGCATATTCACAGATGTGCAGGTGCATTCAGTGTTAGCAGCAGATATGACTGTGGACATACCACATAGTGGTTTCAACTGCAAGTCAACTTTTTGTGTCCGAAACCAAAGATCACATCTGTTCAGATTTCAATTCTGAAAATATACATTTTCAGACATTTAATAAAATCAGTAGACACAATTTTTTAATAGGTTACAAAAAGTTCCTCATGCACCTGCTCTTTGTACAAAATCCATTTAAACATCTGATCGCACAGATATAATACATTTAGGTCTACTCTAGCACTGCTTTAGACTGACATTACTGGAACATAGCCACATGTTGAAGAAATTATTATGTGAGAATTATGAGAATTATTTTGAGTCCAAATAGTCACTTCTATATTTGTGTGCATTATTCATTCATATCGTACTTGGTAATGGTAAACTACATATAAAGCCACAGCTGTCTTGGGGCACTCACATTCTTCCAACCAAGAACCAACCAGGCCCCACCTGAGGTCTGAGGTTGCTTTGGGTGTCCCGACGCAATGAAGAATTTTTATTTCTATCTTTTTTCAAAATAAGCATTTTGCAGGAATTTGCATGCATTTGATTCAGATCTTCCCCAATATTCAACCAAAGCTACGTCTTTGGCTCCAGGACTACTGGTCTCCATGCTTATGTATACATTCCATCTAGAAAACCAATAAACGGGGTCACATAGGCACTAAAATCAGCATAAAAAGTTGCATAATGCACCTTTAATCAGTCGGTGAATATGAGCTTGTCTCTGAACTTATTGTCATGATGTGATCGTAACTCTCTCCCAGCATGCACCTCTCCCCCCTCGGCCTTCTGCTGGTCGCCGGAGCAGCAGTCGGATGTGTTGCCGTGACGACCATGCTGCATGGTTTCCGCGGCTGCGCTGTGAGGGAGTTCACCTTCGTGGCCCAAAAACCCGGCTGTAAGAGTCTGCGCATCAGCACCGAGGCCTGCTGGGGGCGCTGCCACACCTGGGAGGTACAGGCTCTCTTTTCTTACAGCTTATGTAACTGTGATCTCAACACACAGCCGGGTGCACAAAAGTGAGTACCCCTCAGAGAAAATATTCCAAACGAGGCTCAGAACTATCCCAAACACACCTCCAAGACTCGATCTGAACCCGTCCATAAACAGAGGATGTCCTGAGGTCTCGATAGAAGGCCAAAATATTCATCCAGTTTAAAGACGTGAAAGTCAAATGTAAACTTTATGAGACAATTTCAAACTTTTTTTTGGCAAATTACAGGGACATCTTTGACATCTTTTCTGGCCTGGAGAAAGATGCACATGCTCCCATTATTTACACTGATGTCTGTGAATGTCCTTTGGGTGCAGGGTCTGTAACAAACAGGACATGTGTACGGAAGTGTTTAGAGGGTTGATTTCATGCTGTTGGGAAGTCATATATAAATACGAAGTCTCACACATTTCCCATAAACCTATGAGTTCAGTGAAGTTCTCTTAAAGATATGTCTCTTT
Source organism: Gobius niger (assembly GCF_951799975.1). Lineage (NCBI taxonomy): Eukaryota > Metazoa > Chordata > Actinopteri > Gobiiformes > Gobiidae > Gobius > Gobius niger. Next base: position 1,270,293 of record NC_136872.1, read on the forward strand.
CTTCTGCACATGTCAGAGAGAAAAGTGGATGCTGAAACAGTGCCTGTTGAGTGTGAAAGGGTTTGATCCTAACGTGTCCTGTCTCTCGTGTGTCCGGCAGAAGCCTGTGGTGGAGCCCCCGTACATCCAGCGGCACCATCGCGTCTGCACCTACAGCCGCAGTCGGCCCATGACCGCTCGTCTGCCCGGCTGTCTGCCCAACGTCTCCCCGCTCTACCACTACCCCCTGGCCCTGCACTGCCACTGCGCCGTGTGCTCCACGCTGGACACCGAGTGCGAGACCTACTGACCCCCACCTCAGCAGCTTACACCTGTAATACCAGCGACTGAACACTTACACCTGTAATACCAGCGACTGAACACTTACACCTGTAATACCAGTGACTGAACACTTACACCTGTAATACCAGCGACTGAACACTTACACCTGTAATACCAGCGACTGAACACTTACACCTGTAATACCAGTGACTGTTATTACACTTACACCTGTAATACCAGTGACTGAACACTTACACCTGTAATACCAGCGACTGAACACTTACACCTGTAATACCAGCGACTGAACACTTACACCTGTAATACCAGTGACTGTTATTACACTTACACCTGTAATACCAGTGACTGAACACTTACACCTGTAATACCAGTGACTGAACACTTACACCTGTAATACCAGCGACTGAACACTTACACCTGTAATACCAGCGACTGAACACTTACACCTGTAATACCAGTGACTGTTATTACACTTACACCTGTAATACCAGTGACTGTTATTACACTTACACCTGTAATACCAGTGACTGTTATTACACTTACACCTGTAATACCAGTGACTGTTATTACACTTACACCTGTAATACCAGTGACTGTTATTACACTTACACCTGTAATACCAGTGACTGAACACTTACACCTGTAATACCAGTGACTGAACACTTACAACTGTAATACCAGCGACTGAACACTTACACCTGTAATACCAGTGACTGTTATTACACCTGTAATACCAGTGACTGAACACTTACACCTGTAATACCAGTGACTGTTATTACACTTACACCTGTAATACCAGTGACTGAACACTTACAACTGTAATACCAGCGACTGAACACTTACACCGGTAATACCAGTGACTGTTATTACACTTACACCTGTAATACCAGTGACTGTTATTACACTTACACCTGTAATACCAGTGACTGTTATTACACTTACACCTGTAATACCAGCGACTGAACACTCACACCTGTAATACCAGTGACTGTTATTACACTTACACCGGTAATACCAGTGACTGTTATTACACTTACACCTGTAATACCAGTGACTGAACACTTACACCTGTAATACCAGTGACTGTTATTACACTTACACCTGTAATACCAGTGACTGAACACTTACACCTGTAATACCAGTGACTGTTATTACACTTACACCTGTAATACCAGTGACTGTTATTACACTTACACCTGTAATACCAGTGACTGAACACTTACACCTGTAATACCAGTGACTGTTATTACACTTACACCTGTAATACCAGTGACTGAACACTTACACCTGTAATACCAGTGACTGTTATTACACTTACACCGGTAATACCAGTGACTGTTATTACACTTACACCTGTAATACCAGTGACTGAACACTTACACCTGTAATACCAGTGACTGAAAACTTACACCTGTAATACCAGTGACTGTTATTACACTTACACCTGTAATACCAGTGACTGTTATTACACTTACACCTGTAATACCAGTGACTGAACACTTACACCTGTAATACCAGTGACTGTTATTACACTTACACCGGTAATACCAGTGACTGTTATTACACTTACACCTGTAATACCAGTGACTGAACACTTACACCTGTAATACCAGTGACTGTTATTACACTTACACCTGTAATACCAGTGACTGAACACTTACACCTGTAATACCAGTGACTGTTATTACACTTACACCTGTAATACCAGTGACTGTTATTACACTTACACCTGTAATACCAGTGACTGAACACTTACACCTGTAATACCAGCGACTGAACACTTACACCTGTAATACCAGTGACTGTTATTACACTTACACCTGTAATTACTTCTGACAGAGAAACAAAAACCACAAGGTAAAGTTTAGAGATCCAAGACACTTTTGGCTGATATTTCCAAACAGCTCATATTTCTGTCGAGTACACAAATATATCACTAAACATTTCAGCATAAAATTCATAATAATTTCACTGTCAAATGAAAATGTTGATACATGAAAATGAGTTTGTCTTATTTGATAAATGATGTTTAACAAATGTTTGTATTGTGTGATGAAAATGGCCCTGTCCACTGTGCTGAACAAATATAATGTATTTGAATATTTTTAATGAAACAACAATCAGGGAATGATTGTATTCGACACATTGAAATATCAAAGTCTTTCTAAAAATAGGTTCTGGTAAATACATCGGCCAAATGAACCCCGGTTACAGAATCCTCCAGTTACAGATATTTAGTGCTGTTACCCTTGGACCCCCCAGGCCTAAACATTCTGCCGTTAAACACTCTGTACAGTCCCTGTGTAAGGAAGAACCATGTGAGGACCCGTCTGTGTGAGAAGAAATCACATTCACTGATATGATCATACTAAACCATTATTACACCATTCGAACACATTGAGGAAAGTCATGATTTGGACAAGAAAAGAACAAGAACAATTGTGTCAACATGACACTTACACGTGATCATGTGATCGATTGTGTTTTTTTGCAGTATGGATATTTTGTCGCCTCATGTTGGCGTATGAATGTGTCAGAGAAATAAACAGCAACGCTTCAGCAACTGTCGTCTGAGTCAATTGTGTTGTTTTCATTTTGAGGCAGGAACATAGCCATCACGTCGTCATCATCATCATCATCATCATCATCATCACGTCATCATCATCATCATCATCATCATCGTCATCAGTGCTCCCAAAGCAAACACAGTTTTCATTTCATCTTATACAATATTTTGTCATAATTTTAGTCAAAGTATTTTTTTGGCTGGCTTGAAATATAAAAGTTGTTCATGAGACTAAAAACTATGACTAAACTAAAATGTCCAGAATATTTCCATGGACTAAAATAAGACTAAATCAAAATGAAAGACTTCCAGTGACAGTTCGAAATCCTCCGCTAAAGGAACAGCTTCATGTGGAGAACAGACATGAAGCTGAGGACCTGGACTAATATGAGTATAACAAACACTACGTGCAAAGTTCACTATATTCAACTTAGTTGACTAGAACTAGACTAAAACTGAAGATAAAAAAAGTTAAAAAATAAATCTTGACTCAATCGCTACAAGTTTAGGTTACGACAGAAGGTCGACACACCTGAACACAGGCTCTGTCGGCGTGTGTGAGTTTGAACTTATGACATGCACGTTACGTCACATCCAGGGAGAACTCCTGCTGTCAATTCAGGGTAAGGTGGAGATTAGAGCATATTATTTCAGCATACTGTAAGAAATTAACTTGATCTTGATCTTGAACGTTACTTATTCACTGTATTTGCCAGTCAGTCCATGTTAAATATAATCAGAACAAATAGAATATTAAACTTCTTTAAATGTAACTCATCAAGCAAATGTAGAAATGTGGAAAGCTTTGGCGAGCGACTGTTTGGAGATGTCTGATGTACCTGCCATCAGTGACATAATGTGAGTGTCATCTGCAGAGTGTGGTTAGTGGGAGCAGGCCTCAGGTCTGACCAAGGTCTCAGAACCTGGTTTACATGACACTACTCTAAGTGGCGACGCGTTAGTACAAGTATCACACACTGACGTACGGTTGCAGAAAGCTTTTTATTAAACATGTCATAAAACAGTGCAATTCACTTTGAAACATTTCTCAAGAAAATATCTATTTACAAAAGGCCACTTTGGTCAAATACATAAATATAAATATCATTACATTCTTTAGTCCTCCTGTCTCACTAGTGGTTACTGCAGACGCTGTAATGGCCGACACAGACACATCTATTATGGACCATGTATTTGGTGATCATTCAAACACATCTTGATCCCTATCTTCCTTTGTGTTATTAGAAAACCCTACATTCAGCAAATTCCATTGGCTTGGCTTGTGCATGTGGCAAAATCACACCTGTCCCTTTAAGATCTTCCTCCCCCTGTCCCTTTAAGACCCCTCTGACCCATTTGTGTGGGAGAACTGCAGTGCAGCCCCATAGTGTCATGGGAAACTCTTAGGCCTGATCAGATATGACTCCAAACAGACCTTTGGTAACACTTTAAGGATACATGAATTCATCATGACTTCATCACCTATTACCCTGTTATCGGCCGGGCGACGGTTAGCAATTATACATATCCAAATCTCAAATTGTATTGACAGGAGAGCTTACAGCCTATGTGCCAGTGTGATGCATCATTTGAAAGCCAAGACCTTCTAGTTTCTAAAAATATGTGTGAGATCTGAGTGAAACAGAACTTACATGACAGTTTCCGTTCCTAACCCCAACACTCGCCCCGGATCAGGGGGACAGCGAGTAACAGGTAAACAGTTCATAAGTTTTCATGAATACTCATGAGTTAACAAAGCTAATTCAGTTCAAGCTCAGTGAACTCTGGAGGTTCTTGGCTTTCAAACGAGGAATGGTGGTCACATGAGTTACTTAAAGCACTACCTTATTTATTTCTAGAAATTGTCAAAAACTCAAACATTAGTTTTGACTTCCTCTTGTATATTGTCAAGGTTTGTGGGAAACATGATGAGCTCATTTTTGCTCTGTTTATTCAAAGCTCGGTCCCGTCTGTTTCTTCTGCACAAAGAATTTATCATGATCATGATTAATTGATCATTATTTGATGAGAATATCAATCAATTCATGATGTATTCATTCCATTACGCAGTAATTCATGTACCCTTATTGTAATACAAACGAGCGGAAAATAAGAAAGGATTTCAACGAAAAAACATACACTGACATGTGTCATTGGACAGGAGTTATTAAGATCGAAGGGCAACCATTCTGAATACTCAATCTAGGTTTGTAATATTCTGTATGAAGCCACCACAACACAAGGTACTGTATGTTTCTGATCAGGGAATGACATTGTAACATGGTAAGAAGCTGAATTTGGACATACTGTTTTGTTCAAACTATGTCCTGGAAATGGCTGACAGTGCACAAATGAATCAAAATACATTCTTTACAAATCTGAGAACAACCTCGCAGGCCAGATCCAGTATTGTGGAGAGCCAAGTGTGGCCCACGGGCCGCACTCTGAACCCAACCGGCTGCTGCTGGGCAGAGGAAACTCCAGGTCCAGTTTTTCTCACATTCAGTCCTTTCACAACTCTGGTGCCATGGTGGCAATGGGGTGATGACTCCCGGTTTAGGGCCGTGGAGGTGACGTTGGGCTGATGCCTCCTGGTTTAGGGCCGTGGAGGTGACGTTGGGCTGATGACTCGTGGTTTAGGGCCGTGGAGGTGACGTTGGGCTGATGACTCCTGGTTTAGGGCCGTGGAGGTGACGTTGGGCTGATGACTCGTGGTTTAGGGCCGTGGAGGTGACGTTGGGCTGATGACTCGTGGTTTAGGGCCGTGGAGGTGACGTTGGGGTGATGACTCCTGGTTTAGGGCCGTGGAGGTGACGTTGGACTGATGACTCGTGGTTTAGGGCCGTGGAGGTGACGTTGGGCTGATGACTCCTGGTTTATGGCCGTGGAGGTGACGTTGGGCTGATGACTCCTGGTTTATGGCCGTGGAGGTGACGTTGGGCTGATGACTCCTGGTTTAGGGCCGTGGAGGTGACGTTGGGCTGATGCCTCCTGGTTTAGGGCCGTGGAGGTGACGTTGGGCTGATGACTCGTGGTTTAGGGCCGTGGAGGTGACGTTGGGCTGATGCCTCCTGGTTTAGGGCCGTGGAGGTGACGTTGGGCTGATGCCTCCTGGTTTAGGGCCGTGGAGGTGACGTTGGGCTGATGACTCGTGGTTTAGGGCCGTGGAGGTGACGTTGGGCTGATGACTCCTGGTTTAGGGCCGTGGAGGTGACGTTGGGCTGATGACTCGTGGTTTAGGGCCGTGGAGGTGACGTTGGGCTGATGACTCGTGGTTTAGGGCCGTGGAGGTGACGTTGGGGTGATGACTCCTGGTTTAGGGCCGTGGAGGTGACGTTGGACTGATGACTCGTGGTTTAGGGCCGTGGAGGTGACGTTGGGCTGATGACTCGTGGTTTAGGGCCGTGGAGGTGACGTTGGGCTGATGCCTCCTGGTTTAGGGCCGTGGAGGTGACGTTGGGCTGATGACTCGTGGTTTAGGGCCGTGGAGGTGACGTTGGGCTGATGCCTCCTGGTTTAGGGCCGTGGAGGTGACGTTGGGCTGATGACTCCTGGTTTAGGGCCGTGGAGGTGACGTTGGGCTGATGACTCCTGGTTTAGGGCCGTGGAGGTGACGTTGGGCTGATGACTCCTGGTTTATGGCCGTAGAGGTGACGTTGGGCTGATGACTCCTGGTTTAGGGCCGTGGAGGTGACGTTGGGCTGATGACTCGTGGTTTAGGGCCGTGGAGGTGACGTTGGGCTGATGACTCCTGGTTTAGGGCCGTGGAGGTGACGTTGGGCTGATGACTCCCGGTTTAGGGCCGTGGAGGTGACGTTGGGCTGATGACTCCCGGTTTAGGGCCGTGGAGGTGACGTTGGGCTGATGACTCCTGGTTTAGGGCCGTGGAGGTGACGTTGGGCTGATGACTCCTGGTTTAGGGCCGTGGAGGTGACGTTGGGCTGATGACTCGTGGTTTAGGGCCGTGGAGGTGACGTCGGGCTGATGACTCCTGGTTTAGGGCCGTGGAGGTGACGTTGGGCTGATGACTCGTGGTTTAGGGCCGTGGAGGTGACGTTGGGCTGATGACTCGTGGTTTAGGGCCGTGGAGGTGACGTTGGGCTGATGACTCGTGGTTTAGGGCCGTGGAGGTGACGTTGGGCTGATGACTCGTGGTTTAGGGCCGTGGAGGTGACGTTGGGCTGATGACTCCTGGTTTAGGGCCGTGGAGGTGACGTTGGGCTGATGACTCGTGGTTTAGGGCCGTGGAGGTGACGTTGGGCTGATGACTCGTGGTTTAGGGCCGTGGAGGTGACGTTGGGCTGATGACTCCTGGTTTAGGGCCGTGGAGGTGACGTTGGGCTGATGACTCCTGGTTTAGGGCCGTGGAGGTGACGTTGGGCTGATGACTCCTGGTTTAGGGCCATGGAGGTGACGTTGGGCTGATGACTCGTGGTTTAGGGCCGTGGAGGTGACGTTGGGCTGATGACTCGTGGTTTAGGGCCGTGGAGGTGACATTGGGCTGATGACTCGTGGTTTAGGGCCGTGGAGGTGACGTTGGGCTGATGACTCGTGGTTTAGGGCCGTGGAGGTGACGTTGGGCTGATGACTCGTGGTTTAGGGCCGTGGAGGTGACGTTGGGCTGATGACTCCTGGTTTAGGGCCGTGGAGGTGACGTTGGGCTGATGACTCCTGGTTTAGGGCCATGGAGGTGACGTTGGGCTGATGACTCCTGGTTTAGGGCCGTGGAGGTGACGTTGGGCTGATGACTCCTGGTTTAGGGCCGTGGAGGTGACGTTGGGCTGATGACTCCTGGTTTAGGGCCGTGGAGGTGACGTTGGGCTGATGACTCGTGGTTTAGGGCCGTGGAGGTGACGTTGGGCTGATGACTCCTGGTTTAGGGCCGTGGAGGTGACGTTGGGCTGATGACTCCTGGTTTAGGGCCATGGAGGTGACGTTGGGCTGATGACTCCTGGTTTAGGGCCGTGGAGGTGACGTTGGGCTGATGACTCCTGGTTTAGGGCCGTGGAGGTGACGTTGGGCTGATGACTCCTGGTTTAGGGCCGTGGAGGTGACGTTGGGCTGATGACTCCTGGTTTAGGGCCGTGGAGGTGACGTTGGGCTGATGACTCCCGGTTTAGGGCCGTGGAGGTGACGTTGGGCTGATGACTCGTGGTTTAGGGCCGTGGAGGTGACGTTGGGCTGATGACTCGTGGTTTAGGGCCGTGGAGGTGACGTTGGGCTGATGACTCCTGGTTTAGGGCCGTGGAGGTGACGTTGGGCTGATGACTCGTGGTTTAGGGCCGTGGAGGTGACGTTGGGCTGATGACTCGTGGTTTAGGGCCGTGGAGGTGACGTTGGGCTGATGACTCGTGGTTTAGGGCCGTGGAGGTGACGTTGGGCTGATGACTCCTGGTTTAGGGCCGTGGAGGTGACGTTGGGCTGATGACTCCTGGTTTAGGGCCGTGGAGGTGACGTTGGGCTGATGACTCCTGGTTTAGGGCCGTGGAGGTGACGTTGGGCTGATGACTCGTGGTTTAGGGCCGTGGAGGTGACGTTGGGCTGATGACTCCTGGTTTAGGGCCGTGGAGGTGACGTTGGGCTGATGACTCGTGGTTTAGGGCCGTGGAGGTGACGTTGGGCTGATGACTCCTGGTTTAGGGCCGTGGAGGTGACGTTGGGCTGATGACTCGTGGTTTAGGGCCGTGGAGGTGACGTTGGGCTGATGACTCCTGGTTTAGGGCCGTGGAGGTGACGTTGGGCTGATGACTCCTGGTTTAGGGCCGTGGAGGTGACGTTGGGCTGATGACTCCCGGTTTAGGGCCCTCAGGGCTGCCAGTTTGTGGAGCCTGCGGTGGTGTCAGTAGCGGGACTTGCGGCACATGTCACAGCGACACGCTCGAGCCGTCAGGATCTCGATCTCATCGTGGTGCCGGCCGCGTGGACAGTCCAGTCGAACCTTCACCTGCACATGGAGAGAGCAAACATCGGAGCAATTAGCAGCTTTCAGCTTTAGTTATTATCCCAAAGACTCCTGAAGAAACCTGTCAGGAGTATTTCTCTAAAGTTCACAGTCAAGAGAAAACCCAGCTGGAGTCAGAACACCTGTAGGAAACTCACCCTAACACATGGAGAACCTTCCTACTGTGAGGCAGGAATTCAACTCCAGAGCCACTGTAACTCCAGGTTCAGAGTGTGTGGAGTCATCACTGGTGAGTCACAACAGGAGGATTTGGAACACACATATGGGTTTTACTGCTTTGTGACTTCATCAGAAAGCAGAAAAAACCCTTGGGCTAAACCCTGCGTAGAAATGAACATAAAGGTACTCTCTCCTAGTTCCATCACCCCAGCCACTGTCCACAATCAAGTCCTATTTCAAGCTAGTGCAGAGTCCAGTAGTTAAAGCGCAGGTAACTATCGAGGTTCTTAGCTTTCAAACGAGGAATGGTCTGTTCACATGTAGGCCTGTCTCATGTGCTACTTAAAGGAACCATGTCTGATTAATTTCTAGAAATTGAACAAAAATTTTCGTTTTTGTTTTCCTGTGGTATATTGTCAATTTTGTGAGAAAAACACTGTGCGTGTGTGTGATTATAAAGCATTTGTACACTGCGTTCCAAATTATTATGCAAATGACATTTTTCTAAGATTTTCTAAATTGTCAACTCAAATGAAAGTCAGCATAATTTTCAAGTCTTTACCTGGTAGAGGATCATTTAAATGTGGTGGAAAAAATTTCCTAGTGATAACAGTATTTTTTTCAAAAATAAATATAGTAAAAACCTCAAAATCCACTGTTCCAAATTATTATGCAACTCATCGTTTCAATACATTTTAAAGCTTGTAATTAACTGAAAATGGTCATTTGTTGTATTTGTAGCATTAGGAGGTCATATTTACTGAAATCAAAAGCTATTTCAATCAAAAAAATATTAACCGGGCGGTCAAGTTATATTTACCATAGGAACCCTTGTGTGAGAGCAGCTTCAGAATTCTTAAATCCATTAAACTTGTGAGTTTTTGGACAGTTTCTGCTTGGATTTCTTTGCAGGATGTTAGAATAACCTCCCAGAGCTGCTGTTTGGATGAAAACTGCCTCCCACCCTCATAGAGTTTTTTTTTGTTGAGGCTCCAAAGGTTCTCAATAGGGCTGAGGTCAGGGGAGGAGGGGGTCCACATCACGAGTTTCTCTCCTATTATGCCCATAGCAGCCAGTGATGCAAAGGTTTTCTTTACAGTATGACATGGTGCGTTGTCATGCATGAAGAGGATTTTGTTCGGGAAAACACGACTCTTCTTTTTGTAGCATAGAAGACAGTGGTCAGTCAGAAACTCCACATATTTTTCAAAGGTCATTTTCACACCTTCAGGGAGCCTAAAGGGGCCGACCAGCTCTCTCCCCATGATTCTGGCCCAAAACATGACTCCGCCCCCTCCTTACTGATGTCACAGCCTTGTTGGGACATTGTGGCCGTTCACCAACCATCCACTACTCCATTGATTTGACCATCCAGGGCTACACGGCCTCATCAGTGAACAAGACTGTATGAAAATGAGTCTCATGTATTTCTGAGCCACTGCAGCCGTTTCTGTTCATCAGCTTCAATGAACCGTTTAGGGGAGGCCGGATAGAAGGTTTATGCACAACTGCAGCCTCTGGAGGGTCCTACACCTTGATGTTTGGGAGACTCCAGAGGCACCAGCAGCTTCAAATACCTGTATGCTGCTTTGTGGCATCTGTTTTAATAATCTGATGTGTTTGTCTGGCAGAAACCGTCCATATTGTGCCTTTATCTGCACAAACCGGAGTGTGTCTGAATCAGCCACAAATCTCTTATCAGTACGATGATTACGCTTCATCTTCCATGAAATATTGAAGGTTTTCATACCTAGACCAAGGCATTCAACTATTTCACGCTTTTCATCAGCAGAGAGACCCTTTTTCTTTCCCAAATTGCTTGAAAATGATGATCTGCATAATAAAGTGGAACACCCTTTTTCAGTAGTTTTTCCCTTAACTGGGCTTAACCTGAAAACTAATCATCCCAGGTCTCTGAGATTAATGTCAGTGATTCATAGAGCCCCAAGACACGACACCATCCATGAGTTTCATTATTATTATTATTTTTTTTACCTTTTTGACACAAAAATCCAATTTGCATAATAATTTGGAACGCAGTGTATTAGGGAATAGGGTTGCACCAATACTGGTATCAGGTATTGGCTCGATACCACATGCTCGTACTTGTACTCATTAATGTGCCCCGATACAGAAACCGATACCATTTGACGTGCAGTCAAATGGTATCGCAACAAACTGGAGAATTCTTAAATGTGGCAATACAATATTCCACATAGAGCTGACTTTATCTCAGACTACACTCCCTAAATGAATGGAGTGGTTACACAGATGGGGAAGAGGATGTCTGCGGTGTACCTTGGCCTCTTTGCTGATGGTGCAGCAGCGCGATGCCGACGTGATGTTGTGGGTGAAGTTGGAGGCCACCAGGACGGAGTACCTGGACGGGAAGGCGCTGGACTCGCAGTAGCCCACACAGGCGTACACCAGGTGGGTGCCTCGACACGTGCCGCGCCGGTCACTGCGGATGGTCACGTTAAACGCTGCGGGAGAGAAACATGCCTTCAGCTGGAGCGCCCGGCTGCCTCACAGTGTGCTTCTCTGGTACTCACGGTAAAGGTGGCAGCCCGGGGCGAGGCCTTCATGACTCCAGGTCAGAGGAGAGAGCAGCAGGGACATGAGCGGCAGCAAAAGCAGATACGCACAGCTCCAGCCCCGAGACATCTGAGCCCTCCTGCACAGACACACTCAGTCCTTCAGTCAAAGTAGACCATGGTCAGTTGTTACTCCTATACAAGAAAAACTAAGAGCCTAACTCATTTTGAAGTGTTGTGAATCATGACTTTACTTATCCTTACATATCCTTAAGTGCATAGGACATAGGAAAATATTTTCAATAACAGATGCATGGATAGCAGTTTGACTTACTATTTTCCCACTGATACAACATGGTTGGCACGGCAACAGTTTAAAATTGTTTGCCTCTATTTATGTCACTTCCTGTCAGTGTCCAATCAGGAAGAGAAACATAAACATCATAAACATCACGAAAAATTGTCAAACTAAAGAAAGCTGGGAATTCTTTAAATATAACTGTGTTAACTATGTTTTAGCAAAACATGTGTCTTATGTGTCATATGCACTTCAAGCCTCTTAGTGCAATCCTGTTCATTTCACTGGTTTAAGTATTGACCTAAATCATCTACATCGATAGATATATCGATATATAAAATATTATAGATATATCGATATATAAAATATTATATATAAGAAACATGGTGAGTATCAAAAGTTGAAAACTGACAGCTATGAATCTATCCATTTTTCCCCGTATCCTCCGGGGCTGGGTCGTGGAGGCAACAGCAGAGATGCCCAGACTTCAGCTGTTCTGGGGGGGACCCACCAGTTCAAAGACATAGTCCCTCCAGTGTGACCTGGGTCTTCCGCGAGGCCTCCTCCCAATAGGACATGCCTGGAACACCTCCCTCCCCGAGGGAGATGACCAGGAGGCATCCCAAACAGATGCCCAAGCCACCTCAGCTGACTCCTCTCGACATGAAGGAGCAGCAGCTCTACTCTGAGCTACTCCTTGGAGACTGAGCACCGTACCTCTGAGGGTGTGCCCAGTCACCCTTTGAAGGAAACTCAATTCGACGGCCTGTATCCGCGATGTTGACAAGAGAGATCATATTTTGTCTATTTATTCCTTATTATGAGTTTAAACAAAGTTTAACCAAACTGTAAACATGAGTCTATGATTTTGAAATGTGCATATTAAAGCTCCTATATATGGGACAAAACATGCAGCCAACTTTATATATTCTATTATACGTGATTCTTATGTGGCAGCTCTTGACTGTCAACGGGTGGTGTATGATCAACAGGGTCTGTCTGGTCAGCACTGTCCGGTAAAGCCAGGCTGTGATCTCCAAAGGGCTGGATGAGGCAGTACAGTAGGTGATAAAGTGGGTAAAGGGCCCAGAGCGCTGCTTGGACACGGTGCGGTGCTTTCCCTGTGCCTCTGCCTGTCATTCAGATGTGTAGCAGCTCCCGTGGACACAGACAAAGCTCTCACTATAAGCACTCAGCTTCAGCGCTCACCTCCGTCTGACGGCCCTGTCTCGGCACGTGTGTCAACAATACGCTCAGCTTTTCCCTGGGAACGTGGGGATCCCGACCCTTGGCCCCGGGACGGCAGCTCTTTCCAGCTGCTGCGGCAGAGGTGAGAGGGGCTGATGGCAGGGCTCTGGGGACTTCATTACCGTGGGTACGGAGCGTGCACATGTGAACACGCTCAGAACCATTAACCCCGGGACGCGATGGACAGAGGAAATGCCCCGCTTTTTCCTCGCCTCCAGGTTTGGGGAGTCCTGGAGGAAACTCGGGGGCAATATCTTTAGCTCTGGGGAAAAGCACCACCTCAGCCGCCCATTACTGCACTGTAAAGTGTAAAAAAGTCTGTACTTTTTGTGTCTCCAAATCAAAAGTCACTGGTTAAATTGGAGCTAGAGTTTGACACGTGGTTTGTCTCTTGTCATATTTCCCCCAAAGCACTTGATCACTTTGCAACATGACCCCAGTGATCACCATACTACACTACTCTACAATACCATGGAATTAAATACAAGGGATGAGGGAGCAGAGACGGCTTACCTGATCTGGTGAAGAGACCAGTGAGGAGCAGTCCAGTGAGAGGTGGTCCTGTGAAGAACAATCCAATGAGGAGGTGAGGGATGATGGCTGAGGAGCAGACTGATGAGGAGTGAGGGTTGACAGTAGAAGAGCAGTCTGATGAGGAGTGAGGGTTGACAGTAGAAGAGCAGTCTGATGAGGAGTGAGGGTTGACAGTAGAAGAGCAGTCTGATGAGGAGTGAGGGTTGACAGTAGAAGAGCAGTCTGATGAGGAGTGAGGGTTGACAGTAGAAGAGCAGACTGATGAGGAGTGAGGGTTGACAGTAGAAGAGCAGTCTGATGAGGAGTGACAGGTGAGCTGGAGTCTCGCAGCAGCACTTATACCTGGGACACACCCACAGCTCTGCAGACACTCTCTCTCTCACTCACTCACGTGCTGGTGCTGGGGACTCCCACATGAAGCTCTTGTGCAGGTCCTCCTCACACTGAGGATTAGCCCCCTCCACTCTCCCTGTTCATGGGGCACTGCGGTGACACAAAGGAAAAGGAGAGAGCTTTCCCACCATTCACAATAATCGGCACACAGGGCTGTACCACTTAGTGTGGACACATTACCAGTCTGAAGAAAACTGCAGAAAAAAAGCCTCTGTTAGTCAGAATGATATTTTTGAATTCAATCTTTAGTTATTTACTCCACCTGCAGTTTTTTTTTTCTTGAAATAGAAGCGCAAGAAATGGGGTGACGAGAGAAGAGACAATAACTCTTGACACAGTACATTATGCATAAGTGCTGCAGCCTAAACCCCTAGGCCAGGGGTGGTGGGATGATTTTTTTTCCAAAGTTAAAAGATGGGTGACAGTGAAAAAGTCTCACAGAATAACTTTAATAAAGATAATAACTTTTGTGCAGCACATCATCCCTCGGGAATTGCATTGTATGTGTTACAAGGGCCTATCTCACCGGCCTGGAAAATAGTTGGAGACTCAAGTTGCCGCTGGTCACGGGGATGTCTCCGAGACGTCCCCTGGACCTGTTCAATTTCAGCGGAGCCTGCATGGAGAATTTTTCAAGTCCCTGTCCCTGTCCGAGAGGTCTCCGTGGTCTCAAGCAGCTGTACTTTATTAAAAAGGGAAATTGGTTCTCTGCTTTTGACCCATCCTCAATGCCACTGGGGCGAGCTGTAGGAGCAGTGAGCACCCAGTGTACTCTAGGACTTGTCTCCAGATGTGGAGCCAGGCTGATGGTCAGAAACACCTGACTAGGAGGATTAACCTATTGTACATGTTTTTAGAGGTGGAAGCAACCAGAGGAAACCTACGTGGGGGGAACATGCAAAGCCCACACAGAAAGGCCCCGTCCAGGTGGGAATCGAACCCGGGACCTTCTAGCTGTGAAGCATGAACACTAACCGTTGCGCCACCGTGCCACCCACTGTGGCAGATGTTGCTACACTATATGGTGTCCTCAACCAGTGAGACATTTCTGTAACGTCCCTGCAATGTCTCCGAGACCTGCTGGACACCAAGGAGATCTCAAAGAGACATCAGGTAGGCCCTTTAGGTGTTCAGATCTGATACAGTAAAGTACCACTTCAAAACATACAGTGCCTCTCGTAAGTATTCATACACCTTGAGCTTTTGCACATTTTGTCATGTTTACAACCCTAAACATAAAGATTTTATTTTGATTTTTTTACTGAACGTTCACACACAAGTAACAGACAACTGTGAAGTGAAAGCGAAATGATACATGATTCTGTTATTTTTCAAAAAATAGAAAAGTGAAAAGTGGGGCGTGCATAAGTATTCATACAGCATGAATGAATACTTTGTGGAACCCCCTTTTGCTGTAATAACAGCACAAGTCTTGGGGTCTGACTCTACAAGATTTGCACATGTAGAGACTGACATTTTAGCCCATTCCTCTTTACAAAACAACTCAAGCTCTGTCACATTAGAAGGAGAGCGTTTGTGAACAGCAGTTTTCAGATTATTCCACAGATTTTCAATAGGATTTAGGTCAGGACTTTGACTGGGCCATTCTAACACATTAATATGTTTTTATTGAACCATTCCATTGTAGATTTATCTTTGTGTTTCGGGTCATTGTCCTGCTGAAGGTGAATCTCCGCCCCAGCCTCAGTTCTCTTGCTGACTCCAGCAGGTTTTCCTCCAAAATGTCCCTGTGTTTGGCTCCATCCATGTTCACAACTATTCTTACAGTCTCCCCAGTCCCCGCTGAGGAAAAGCAGCCCCACAGCATGATGCTCCCCTCCGTATATTTGACACTGGGATGGTGCACTCAGGACGATGAGCAGTGTCCATGAGCTTTTCATCTGGGCCAAAAAGTTACATTTTTGTCTCATCTGACCAAAGCTCCTTCTTCCACATGGAGCTGTGTCCTCCATATGACTTCTAGCAAACTTCAAACGGGATTTCTAATGGCCTTTCAATAATGGCTTTCTTCTTCCACTCGTCCATGAAGGCCAGATTTGTGTAGATACGACTTATAGTTGTCCCATGTACAGATTCCCCCAGCTCAGCGGCAGGACTTCACAGCTCCTCCAGAGTTATCATGGGGCACTTGGGTGCATTTCTCACCAGTGTTCTCCTTGTTCAGTTTGTTAGTTTACGTGAACAGCCGTGTCTTGGTAAGTTGGCAGTGGTGCTTTACTCTTTCCATTTCTGAATGATGGATTGAACAGTTGCTCCGGGAGATGTTTAAATCTTGGGAAATCTTTGTATAACTTAATGCTGCTTTAAACTTCTCCACAGCTTTATCCCTGACCTCTCTGGTGCTCCTTAACCTTCATGATGTTGTTTAGTGACCAATACACTCCGACCACAGCTCTGAGGGCCTAAAAGAACAGCTGTAATTATACTGAGAGTAGATTACACACAGGTGGCCTCTATTTAATGGTTAGGCCAAGGTGTGAACATTCTGGAGTCATTAGGAATGTTTTAAAGGCAATTTAATGTACTCAGAAAATGCTGTATGATACTTATGCACGCCCCACTTTTCACCTTTCTATTTTTAGAAAAATAACAGAATCATGTATCATTTTGCTTTCACTTCACAGTTGTCTGTTACTTGTGTGTGAACGTTCAGTAAAAAATGTTTATGTTTAGGGTTGTAAACATGACAAAATGTGCAAAAGCTCAAGGTGTATGAATACTTACGAGAGGCACTGTATGTGACCTTCCAAGTACCACCAGTTTGGACATTCTTCCACAGTCTTCAGTATCTGCATGTCCGTTCATGGTCGTGGATCTCTCCGAGGTTTCTCTTGTCTCCCACTGGGTTTTGGAGCTTTTCCTTGCTGTGTATCTGTTTGTACATTACAGTGTATTTGTTATTATTAACTCCTGTTGTGATATCGGGCTTCACAGACTTTGCCGAGACCTCTTGGAGATGACACGGTAAAATCGAGCATGTTTGTTTTCACCGACAGTACCTGGAGACCTACTGAGACCTCCAGAGGACATCTTGGAGACATCTGCGTGACCAGCAGCAGCTTGAGTCTCCAACTAGTCTCCAGGCTGGTGAGATAGGTCCTTTAACCTGTTATCTGTGTGCCAAAGCATATTGACAGGAGAGCTTACAGCCTATATGCCAATGTGATGCCTCATTTGAAAGCCAAGACCTTCTAAATTCTAAAAATATGTGTAATATCTGTGAGTGAAACACAACTTACATGGCCTTTTTACATTCCGAACCCTAATCCCCTGACCCTAAACCTAACCCGAAGCCCCTGATCAGAGGGAACGGCAAGCAACAGGTTAAGCTATCAGACATCCCAAAATTATGAACCATCCAGATGTTTTTAGCTAAAAATATTTTACTTTGAAAACAGGATGGCAAAAAAATCAATTAAAAGAAGTTTCCCCCCCCCAAGGTTTATAAAGCCTAGCCTAGTGAGACCAAAATGATCCCCTGTTTTTTATACAGAGCGATCACACTCAGGGCCCCACACCCTCATCTGCCACTGTTACCAAGCTTAAAATGCAATCAGATTCATTTATTCACATGTAGTTCACCAGCAGAGTCACTCTCGGGACGCAGAAGTAACCTCAATAAAAATGTACATATGGCGCACTGGAGAGACGAGAGCTTGTTTACAATCGGCTCGGCACTAAATCACCAAAAACACATCGACGGTGCGCTAAATGATAAAACGATCACATACTTTAGTCATCAAACCATTTGGAACCTGGAGACTGTACACAGATCCGTCTCCATGCGAGGAACCTCGAAAGCCAGGAAAACAATGTAAGTGGTTCCTTCCTCAGACTATGAGTCAAAGCAGTTCATAACTAAAGACTTAAGTGAAGGAAAGTGTGGAGAGAGCGCTGGGATTTCCATCTGGGTCTGAGAGGGGAAGGCCAGAGGAAGGTCAGCCAGAACTGTGGCTTTGGGTCAAGGAGGAGGACATTTGCCACGTGCCGGCAAACCACCAGTCTACTCTTTATCCAACCATCACTACAGTCACAGACCCTCTGCTCCTCATCCAACCATCACTACAGTCACACACCCTCTGCTCCTCATCAAACCATCACTACAGTCACAGACCCTCTGCTCCTCATCCAACCATCACTACAGTCACACACCCTCTGCTCCTCATCTAACCATCAGTACAGTCACACACACTCTCTGCTCCTCATCTAACCATCAGTACAGTCAAACACCCTCTGCTCCTCATCCAACCATCAGTACAGTCACAGACACACTGCTCCTCATCCAACCATCACTACAGTCACAGACACTCTGCTCCTCATCCAACCATCACTACAGTCACACACACCCTCTGCTCCTCATCTAACCATCAGTACAGTCACACACACCCTCTGCTCCTCATCTAACCATCAGTACAGTCAAACACCCTCTGCTCCTCATCCAACCATCACTACAGTCACACACCCTCTGCTTCTCATCCAACCATCACTACAGTCACAGACCCTCTGCTCCTCATCCAACCATCACTACAGTCACAAACCCTCTGCTCCTCATCCAACCATCACTACAGTCACAGACACTCTGCTCCTCATCCAACCATCACTACAGTCACAGACACACTGCTCCTCATCCAACCATCACTACAGTCACACACCCTCTGCTCCTAATCCAACCATCACTACAGTCACACACCCTCTGCTCCTCATCCAACCATCACTACAGTCACACACACCCTCTGCTCCTCATCCAACCATCACTACAGTCACACACCCTCTGCTCCTCATCCAACCATCACTAGTCACAGACACTCTGCTCCTCATCCAACCATCACTACAGTCACAGACACACTGCTCCTCATCCAACCATCACTACAGTCACACACCCTCTGCTCCTCATCCAACCATCACTACAGTCACACACCCTCTGCTCCTCATCCAACCATCACTACAGTCACAGACCCTCTGCTCCTCATCCAACCATCACTACAGTCACACAACCTCTGCTCCTCATCCAACCATCAGTACAGTCACAGACACTCTGCTCCTCATCCAACCATCACTACAGTCACACACCCTCTGCTCCTCATCCAACCACACTACAGTCACAGACCCTCTGCTCCTCATCTAACCATCAGTACAGTCACACACACCCTCTGCTCCTCATCCAACCATCACTACAGTCACACACACCCTCTGCTCCTCATCCAACCATCACTACAGTCACACACCCTCTGCTCCTCATCCAACCATCACTACAGTCACAGACCCTCTGCTCCTCATCCAACCATCACTACAGTCACACACCCTCTGCTCCTCATCCAACCATCACTACAGTCACACAGCCTCTGCTCCTCATCCAACCATCACTACAGTCACACACCCTCTGCTCCTCATCCAACCATCACTACAGTCACACACACCCTCTGCTCCTCATCCAACCACACTACAGTCACAGACCCTCTGCTCCTCATCCAACCATCACTACAGTCACAGACACACTGCTCCTCATCCAACCATCACTACAGTCACACACACTCTGCTCCTCATCCAACTGTCAGTACAGTCACAGACCCTCTGCTCCTCATCGAACCATCACTACAGTCACACAGCCTCTGCTCCTCATCCAACCATCACTACAGTCACACACCCTCTGCTCCTCATCCAACCATCACTACAGTCACACGCCCTCTGCTCCTCATCCAACCATCACCACAGTCACACACCCTCTGCTCCTCATCCAACCATCACTACAGACACTCTGCTCCTCATCCAACCATCACCACAGTCACAGACCCTCTGCTCCTTATCCAACCATCACTACAGTCACAGACACTCTGCTCCTCATCCAACCATCACTACAGTCACACACACCCTCTGCTCCTCATCCAACCATCAGTACAGTCACACACACCCTCTGCTCCTCATCCAACCATCACTACAGTCACACACCCTCTGCTCCTCCTCCAACCATCACTACAGTCACACACACACTGCTCCTCATCCAACCATCACTACAGTCACACACCCTCTGCTCCTCATCCAACCATCACTACAGACACTCTGCTCCTCATCCAACCATCACTACAGTCACAGACACTCTGCTCCTCATCCAACCATCACTACAGTCACACACCCTCTGCTCCTCATCCAACCATCACTACAGTCACACACCCTCTGCTCCTCATCCAACCATCACTACAGTCACACACCCTCTGCTCCTCATCAAACCATCACTACAGTCACACACCCTCTGCTCTTCATCCAACCATCAGTACAGTCACACACACCCTCTGCTCCTCATCCAACCATCACCACAGTCACACACCCTCTGCTCTTCATCCAACCATCAGTACAGCCACACACACCCTCTGCTCCTCATCCAACCATCACTACAGTCACACACCCTCTGCTCCTCATCAAACCATCACTACAGTCACACCCCCTCTGCTCCTCATCCAACCATCACTACAGTCACACACCCTCTGCTTCTCATCCAACCATCACTACAGTCACACACACCCTCTGCTCCTCATCCAACCATCAGTACAGTCACACACCCTCTGCTCCTCATCCAACCATCACTACAGTCACACACCCTCTGCTCCTCATCCAACCATCACTACAGTCACAGACCCTCTGCTCCTCATCCATACATCACTGCAGGCATTCTTCTTCGCTGTAAAGCACAGATTTATTCTTATCTGCTTGAAAAGAATGTTAAATGGCAGCTACTTTTACTTTTAGGTGTAGTGGTTGTGGACAGGGACAGACCTGTGAGAGCTTTATGATTACAGATTACACACGTAACAATGAACACATAAACGTTTACCGGGACAGATTTTACACAGCGGACTGTCTTCTAAATCATTACACTATATAAGTCCACCTCTTTTCTGTAATAAAGCCGTTTAAAGTACATGTAGTGGGACAGGACTCAGGATCGTTTTTTTTTAATTGGTTATATTTCATTATGTAGTGTCTGATCATACTAAAATAGATCCCATGTATTTTCTTTGGTAATAATGATTTCAAAGTGGCACTGTGACGCAGCGGGTAACGCTCGTGCTTCACAGCAAGAAGGGTTTGATCCATCGACGGTTCCTTCACAAAAGTGTTCTACTCCCCTTAATCTGTGGTGTTTTTGAACATCTGAAAACGGTTATTAATTGGCCATAATTTGAAAAGATACATGCAGTAAAGATGCAACAGTACCCCACCTGCAAGTTTCATTAAAAATGGTTGATTATTGAAATTCAACCTTTTGTTTAATTTTTCAAATGTACTTTAATCCATATTCAAATCATTGCATTGTAAAATTCAGAAAACCATTGAACCATTTATGTACCATTATAATGCTGTAAAACACATCAGAAATCAGAAAAATAAACTGATGAAAATGACAGGTTCATATTTCTTAAAAAGTAATGTGTGTATTACAGTAATAGAATAGGAAAGGAATGTAAATACAATCACTGTCTGATTCTTGGAAAATACAGAATGTTAGACTTTGATCATTTAATTGTGTACGTCAATGTGCAATTAGTTTTCAAAAATGTTGAATAATACTGCGCCTCCACCACTGAAAACATTTGGAGCTCCAGGTCCACGAGTTGCAATGACTGCGGAGTAAGGCCTAAACGCAACTCGGCCTTTACACAGACATCCTTCTCATTCAAAGGCAACAAAGAATGGAACAACCTCCCAGAGTCCGAAACTTTCCTTAGACCTGAAGGATTTCTCTCGCAATAAAAGGAAAGTGCTGTTGGAAAACCAGTCGTGTCAGCAGAGATAACTATAAATGTAAATATGACCTTTAGCTTTATTGTAGTCATTTTTAACATGATTATACATGGACTGATGGCTGTAACAGATGAATGGTGGAATGAATGAATGAATATTTGTATTTGAGTGGTTAAATACATTTTATACTGTACTTTTTGTATTGTAATTCACTTGCTCAGGGACTGCAGATGGAAACTAGCTCAAGCTAAATCTGGTGTAAAGCATCTTCAATTTATTTAATTTTGCACATTGTCCCTGTTGAAATAAACTAAAGCTAAACTAACTATTTGACTCTTCAGCTACAAGGCTAGCTTTTGTAACCTGCAGAAATAAGTTTATTCTGTTTGTACTATTACCACTATTATCTCTTTTTGTCCCTTTTTCTTATGTAGTAACAGGAGCTGGGCACTTGCTCTGCACAAAAACGCTTCAATACTTGAGAGGAGCGTTTTAGAAAATGACCTTTCTGTTCCACCGCAAATAAGTAAAATAAACACCTTAGCTTACAATCTTGCTTAAACTTTGAATATCAGGATCCTATTCCATGGGTGCAGCAGCTAAACAAATCAATTACAATGCAGTGAACGTGTTAGAAAGCGTATTTGAGGGGCTTCCACTGCTCTTTAGGAAAATACAATTATCATCAAACATTCCCGATCCCGTTCTGTCCATGGAAAACGGAATGTGTGACATCAGTGCACACAAACACACTGGCTGTTGACTGTAAATGGGCGCTCACCACAGGGGACCCAATTACACTGAACGAAGTGCGCAGTGACTCAGTGCTGTTTGTGTGGCAGCGTGGCTCCGCCGCTCTGTGCTGCCATGGAGACGCTCTATAATATCATTAATGTGTCCGCTTCCACTTGTGCCCTGTTATTTTAAGATCAGCATGAGGGGCGTGGATCGCTCTCACATCACTAACATCACTGAGGCGCTGTTATTTTGGGCTCCAAGACATTATGGGCCAGGATTAGGCAAACTTTTCCTGTTTCTAACAAGAGCTCTGCCTGGAGTTGACCCCTATGTTGAGTGTAAATTTAAGTGTTATTAAAACAATAATTGTGATTTTTTTTTTCTGTTCCCCCCTTCTGTGGTCCGGGGAACAGGGAGACTTGTCCTAAGTCAACAGCCTGATCCCCTTGCTCCACAAAATGGGTATTGGCCAATTTAAAAAATGCTAATTTAATCAAGTATGTTCACTTATGTAATTGAACTGCTGTGAACTGCCATTTAATCTGAGTGCAGCCTTTTAAGTGCACATTCCAAACATTGCAAGTTGTTTTTGTATAACTCAATAGCACAATAGAAGTTGCTTCATAGATCTGTCCTATTTGTTTCTTTTCTTCTTTAAAATGATTTTACAATGGACTGTAATCGTCATAATTGAACCGAATTTCACTTCATTGCACAGCTCTACATGGATGCACACGTCCTGTACTTCCACGCTGTGCTCTAACTAACACAGGCCGTGAGTGACAGGACACAGTGGAGTTTCCACACTGGGATAGCCTGAGAGGCCGGAGGTGTGCACATGGAAATACTGGAGCATTGTGAGCAACAATTACCTGAAGAAAGCCTGGGAACGTTCCTGTGAACTCGTCTGCCCTGTCAACACTCTTTCCATCTTGCTGCAGGTTCGTCCATTACTGAGCAGTTAGTGCTATTGAGACAATAACAAGTGTGATAGTGATTAGACAGCTTTGTTCCAAATAAGCAGCCTGTCTCCTGTGAGGTGGGTGGTGGTGCAACAGACTAAACCTGGAAGACATTCTTGTATTACAAATTACAAATAATCTAAGCTGTATTTTCCATCTTCACATTGACAGAGCCATGGTTCAACAAACTGTGGCTGTGGATGCTTACTGAGATAAAGATATTTGTTTGTATTGTGTACTTGTATTTAATTCACATTTTGTATCCCGCATTTTGTAACAAGTTTTGTAACCTCACCTATGGAACAATTTGTAATGCAAAAGTAAATATTTAATTCATCATGATAAACATTAACTAACCTTTGTAAATAATTATTAAGAACCAAAATAGATGCTATGGAAAGATTGTGCTCCATACCTGTGTCTGATGAAGGTTAGGCACGAGTCATGATTGGTCATGATTAGGAGAAGGCTTAGACTAAACTAGTATATTCATGGCCTGGTCACGAAAGATCATCATTATTTAATCATCATTATAATTAAGAAACCTTTCTAAATGTATTGTACAAAATGTACAAATGCTTTACAAAAGCTTAAAGGACCTATATCATGCAAAATCGACTTTTTGGAGCTCTTAGCCATGTTGTTTTGCTATTTCCTTATCAAAAACACCCCCCGAGAGGATTTTGGCTTCATTCACGCAGTTCTCAGCAATCCTCCTGAATCCTCCTGCTCCGCCCTCTGCTGGAAAACCACTGAGTTGTGACACTCTGACGTTTTTTACGTCATAGTGTCAAACAGGAAGAGCATAACTTCTGTAATGTAATGCATTATGGCCTGATTATAATTTATAACTGCGTCGTGAAGCACTTTGTGGCCTTTGTCTGTGAAAGGTGCTATATAAATAAAGATTACTTACTTACTTACTATAAAATAGCTTAAAAAAACAAAATATTTTTTGAAAATATAAAATAAATAATTGAAAACAAATGCTTTTTTCAACCTTCCTAAAGAAGAGGCCACTCACCAGACTGTGACTGTCTCTGATGGATGTTTGGTGAATCTTCACCAGAATCAAAGTGGATTAACTTTTATAACCAACGCGAGTCCCCAATGTGATGGAGAGGCCAGGACAGAGCGGTGGTGAGTCAAAACGCCTGTTAGCGTGTGTGTTAGCGTGTGTGTTAGCGTGTGTGCTAGCGTGTGTGTTAGCGTGTGTGCTAGCGTGTGTGTTAGCGTGTGTGTTAGCTTGTGTGTTAGCGTGTGTGTTAGCGTGTGTGTTAGCGTGTGTGTTAGCTTGTGTGTTAGCGTGTGTGTTAGCTTGTGTGTTAGTGTGTGTGTTAGCGTGTGTGTTAGCTTGTGTGTTAGCGTGTGTGTTAGCTTGTGTGTTAGTGTGTTAGTGAGTGTGTTAGCGTGTGTGTTAGCGTGTGTGTTAGCTTGTGTATTAGCGTGTGTGTTAGCGTGTGTGTTAGCGTGTGTGCTAGCGTGTGTGCTAGCGTGTGTGTTAGCTTGTGTGTTAGTATGTGTGTTAGCGTGTGTGTTAGCGTGTGTGTTAGCATGTGTGTTAGCTTGTGTGTTAGCTTGTGTGTTAGCCATTTATGAAGCTGTGTTGCAGATGTCAACTCCTTATAACTGCATCGTGAAGTAACTTCACTTATTGGTGTGATATTTATATTTATTTTACTGCTAATAATGCACGGGCAGATCCACTCGGAGAGAGGGGGCGGAGTTAACTGAATCGAAGTGTCTTCTCTTCCGGGTTTGCAAAATACCCCCAGAAAAACCATATATTTTTCACAAAAAATAGTACTCCATAGCGGTAGAGGTACAATATATCATATAAATGCCTATACTTTGGGATGGCTAAAATAGCAGGATACAGATCCTTTAACCGCATGCAGATATAAAGTCTTACAATAAATTAGCCCAAAAAATATATAAACATTTGGTATCACTTTATTTTAAGCTACCTTGTGCCTAACTAAATTTAGTACAATGTAATGTGCTCTGTAACAATCTGTAATAACCTGTACCTATGTAATACATGCACAATGGTTTAACTTGTATTAGTACTTTGTAATAAGACATGAGACCCTTAGGGTTAGGGCTTAAAGGAATAGGCCACCGTTTTTACATACTGAGATATGTTCTTACCTGAGCTTTGACGAGTTCTGTAGGACATGTCTGATCTTCACCCGTGCCTTCAGTCACGTAAACACAGCGCAGACGGCGTTAGCATTTAGCCTCTCCCTCTCTCCTCTATAGCTCCAAAACAGGTCAAGATAGAAGCTACCAAGCTCTTCCACGTTTTCCCTATTTAAATATGGTTACGTGAAGTGTTCCACTACAAAGTATAATTATACAAAATTAAACAATGTGGATTTTCTAAGCGGATAAAAGGGGGAACTATAATGTAAGGCGTAATAATACCAGGAGTAGTTTGGCATCCGCAGAGTAAAGTGAAGATTACTGCGCAGTAAAGTGAAGATTACTGCGCGGATTTCGAACTACTCCTACAAACATCTAACCCATAGGTATAACTTATTACACATTGTTACAAAGCTCATTACATTGTACTAAATTCAGTTAGGAACAATGCATCAAGGGTAGTGTAAAATAAAGTGTTACCCTGGGAGACTAAAATGCCCATATGAAGATAATCATCTTGGCCTCACAGTAGAAGGTAAAAAAACAAAACAAGAGACTGTTAACATTACTATAACAAAACTATTGAGCTTTTAGTTTCAGAACGGAACAGTATACACTGAAACAAGACTCTTAAAATACAAATAACAATAAACTGTGAAAAGTGGAAGCTGCACCCGTGTTTGAGAGTCCTGTCAGGAGGAGTGTGGGCACCCACACTCGTCAGGTGTCTCTGAAGAAGAGGGAGAAGGGGAAGAGATGCCTGCAACACACAAGTATAGTACTCAGTGCTCGCACTGTTTACCGTGGAGAGCTCTGTTCACTAAAGCCCCGCTCTCGCACTGTTCACTAAAGCCTTGCTCTCACACCGTGGAGAGCTCTGTTCACTAAAGCCCCGCTCTCGCACTGTTCACTAAAGCCTTGCTCTCGCACCGTGGAGAGCTCTGTTCACTAAAGCCTTGCTCTCACACCGTGGAGAGCTCTTTTCACTAAAGCCTTGCTCTCGCACTGTGGAGAGCTCTGTTCACTAAAGCCCCGCTCTCGCACTGTTCACTAAAGCCTTGCTCTCACACCGTGGAGAGCTCTGTTCACTAAAGCCTTGCTCTCACACCGTGGAGAGCTCTTTTTACTAAAGCCTTGCTCTCACACCGTGGAGAGCTCTTTTCACTAAAGCCTTGCTCTCACACCGTGGAGAGCTCTGTTCACTAAAGCCTTGCTCTCACACCGTGGAGAGCTCTTTTCACTAAAGCCTTGCTCTCACACCGTGGAGAGCTCTGTTCACTAAAGCCTTGCTCTCACACCGTGGAGAGCTCTGTTCACTAAAGCCTTGCTCTCACACCGTGGAGAGCTCTGTTCACTAAAGCCTTGCTCTCGCACTGTTCACTAAAGCCTTGCTCTCACACCGTGGAGAGCTCTTTTCACTAAAGCCTTGCTCTCACACCGTGGAGAGCTCTGTTCACTAAAGCCTTGCTCTCACACCGTGGAGAGCTCTGTTCACTAAAGCCTTGCTCTCACACCGTGGAGAGCTCTTTTCACTAAAGCCTTGCTCTCACACCGTGGAGAGCTCTGTTCACTAAAGCCCCGCTCTCGCACTGTTCACTAAAGCCTTGCTCTCACACCGTGGAGAGCTCTGTTCACTAAAGCCTTGCTCTCACACCGTGGAGAGCTCTGTTCACTAAAGCCTTGCTCTCACACCGTGGAGAGCTCTGTTCACTAAAGCCTTGCTCTCACACTGTGGAGAGCTCTTTTCACTAAAGCCTTGCTCTCGCACTGTTCACTAAAGCCTTGCTCTCACACCGTGGAGAGCTCTGTTCACTAAAGCCTTGCTCTCACACCGTGGAGAGCTCTGTTCACTAAAGCCTTGCTCTCACACCGTGGAGAGCTCTGTTCACTAAAGCCTTGCTCTCGCACTGTTCACTAAAGCCTTGCTCTCACACCGTGGAGAGCTCTTTTCACTAAAGCCTTGCTCTCACACCGTGGAGAGCTCTTTTCACTAAAGCCTTGCTCTCACACCGTGGAGAGCTCTGTTCACTAAAGCCTTGCTCTCACACCGTGGAGAGCTCTTTTCACTAAAGCCTTGCTCTCACACCGTGGAGAGCTCTGTTCACTAAAGCCCCGCTCTCGCACTGTTCACTAAAGCCTTGCTCTCACACCGTGGAGAGCTCTTTTCACTAAAGCCTTGCTCTCACACCGTGGAGAGCTCTGTTCACTAAAGCCTTGCTCTCACACCGTGGAGAGCTCTTTTCACTAAAGCCTTGCTCTCACACCGTGGAGAGCTCTGTTCACTAAAGCCTTGCTCTCACACCGTGGAGAGCTCTGTTCACTAAAGCCCCGCTCTCGCACTGTTCACTAAAGCCTTGCTCTCACACCGTGGAGAGCTCTTTTCACTAAAGCCTTGCTCTCGCACCGTGGAGAGCTCTGTTCACTAAAGCCTTGCTCTCACACCGTGGAGAGCTCTGTTCACTAAAGCCTTGCTCTCACACCGTGGAGAGCTCTGTTCACTAAAGCCTTGCTCTCACACCGTGGAGAGCTCTGTTCACTAAAGCCTTGCTCTCACACCGTGGAGAGCTCTGTTCACTAAAGCCTTGCTCTCACACTGTGGAGAGCTCTGTTCACTAAAGCCTTGCTCTCACACTGTGGAGAGCTCTTTTCACTAAAGCCTTGCTCTCGCACTGTTCACTAAAGCCTTGCTCTCACACCGTGGAGAGCTCTGTTCACTAAAGCCTTGCTCTCACACCGTGGAGAGCTCTGTTCACTAAAGCCTTGCTCTCACACCGTGGAGAGCTCTGTTCACTAAAGCCTTGCTCTCACACCGTGGAGAGCTCTGTTCACTAAAGCCTTGCTCTCACACCGTGGAGAGCTCTTTTCACTAAAGCCTTGCTCTCACGCCGTGGAGAGCTCTTTTCACTAAAGCCCCGCTCTCGCACTGTTCACTAAAGCCTTGCTCTCACGCCATGGAGAGCTCTTTTCACTAAAGCCTTGCTCTCACGCCGTGGAGAGCTCTGTTCACTAAAGCCTTGCTCTCACACCGTGGAGAGCTCTGTTCACTAAAGCCTTGCTCTCACACCGTGGAGAGCTCTGTTCACTAAAGCCTTGCTCTCACGCCGTGGAGAGCTCTGTTCACTAAAGCCTTGCTCTCACTCCGTGGAGAGCTCTTTTCACTAAAGCCTTGCTCTCACTCCGTGGAGAGCTCTGTTAAAGCCCCTCTCTCTGGCTCGCTACGTGCGCAGTCTTCTGCCTCCAGTCATGGACCAGTCTCAACAAAGCATCCAGCGGCTCCAACACTGGATTTTCCCTGTCTGCCTCAGCCAATCAACTTCAATGTCTGGGAGAGTAACAAGCAATCAACTGTTTCCTCCTCTCACAATGAGACATGGCCATCACTTCCACCTGTCTGATTCTGACTCCATCAAAACTTTTATATAAGCCGCGGCAGTTTAGAGAGTGTCTTTGGCGTTATCAAAGACCTTCGTTGAGCTTTTGACCATGTTTAAGCTCTGTCCTCTTATCAAAAACATACCTGGAATAGTATTTTGCTTGAACAGCACAAGTTTGAGCGCCTTAATCTTGTAATTTCTTCTTTCATTTCCTGGACTTTGTTGTGTAATATAATGTTTTTTGTCTTGCCTCCTTTGAACCCTTCAGAAGTACTCCACATACCCCCTTCCTCAAGGGTGTTGCAGATTATTTAGAAGCAAACAATTAAAACTGCTCTTGATGACACACAAAGTTGTGTGTTCAAAATGAAGCTAAAATTCAAACATTTTACTGTAAAGTGTTGTATGTTTAAATAATGTTCCAATAGTAGTCACTTTCATCTTCCTTTTAATCTGAAATAATTCCAAGTACCCCCAGAGGTCCCCGTACCCCTGTATGGGAAACACTGGTGTAATAGACAGAGCCCTGACGCGTCCTTAGCATTTTTAAAGTCCAGAAACCATCTCTGGACCCCTTTTGAGGTATCCGGCACCCAAACTCTTAAATGGCTGAGTTTAAATTCCCTGGCAGCACAGGACACTACAAGCAACACACAAGATGCTTGAAAGAGCAGTCCTGACTGACCGTCTTATTTCATACACACACAACCATTTGACCTATAAAACGCAAGTCTGAGGGCCACAAATATGCAGAACATGTCAACTACTCCACTCACTTGGCCAGCTTAAAGAGCATCTGTGGCTGGATAGGTGTCTCTTCTACTGGACCGTCTTGATCCTCATCCTCCTCATCTTCAACCTCCTCATCCTCCCCATTCTGCTCTGTCTCGATTACTGCATTCACAAACTCGACCTGTAAGGGCAACAAAAGTGGACCCAGTTTATTCTAACCTTACTCTGAATGAAATAAACCTGTTTGTGTCCACATTCATTGCTGATATATTATGGTCATGAGTTTGATCAGTATGATAACTTTTAATGATATTCTTAAATACTTTTCTTCCTTGCCATTAACATGCATATTGCATCTTAAGCTGTCATGAAAATGTTGTTCTTGTGTGTGGGTTGGAACAGGAGTTGGGCATACATCATCTTTACATGAGGTCACCGATGATCTGATTTAGAGCGTGTAATGTGAATGCTTCGACTCCAGATAAAATAGTATTGGCTATTTTTTTCCTGCTGTCATTAAGTCATGACTGGAGTGTGGACGTGAGGTAATGCAGTTCCTCTGCCTGCCCTGTACCTGTCTGAGCGGATGTTAGCCCGAGGCGGCCGTAACTGTGCAGGGAGCCAACCATCAGCCCTTTTCAACATGACATTTGGAGCAATTGGTTATAATAATATGGGCCGTACGTCTTCAGCTGACATTTAAAGTGAGATTAGGCTAAACTTGGGAAATACATAAATGTGCACCTTGTCTTCAGGCTGGGAATCATCCTCTGCGTCCTGGAGCAGCAGACACTCAGTCCCAAGTCTAATGCAAAAATAAATTAATACTCTAATCAATACAATACAGTGCATCAGCGCCTGCAGAACATGTTTATAGAGTGGTTCTAAAACTCTCCAAAAGTACCACCTTAGAAAAAAATAACATCTCGAAAAGTATGACCAGATTTAAACCTGATCTATAACAGAGGTCCACCCAACCAGAACATGAGCTTTACTAAACGGTGGTTGTTCTAAACAACCGTTTGTTTATAACAACCAAACGAGGCCAAAAACATGAATAGAATTGTATGTAGAAAGACTGGAACTGCAGAGGAGCCAGAGGAAACCCACTTATCAGTCTGTGCATTCAATTAGTTGAAACCTAATTATCAACCTTTGGAATCCCTTCTTTATTATCTTAACATTGATATGTCACTTTTTAAAACTTGAAATAATGTCTGTCAGGATTAAACAGAGACTGGGCATTTTAAATTGGCCTGGAGCTCTCTCTGCAGGCAGACATGGGAATGACATGGTCATAGAACAGTGATGACAGCAGCTAGCACATCAACAGCACAACACTTTGAGCACTGTTCAGGTGATAGATTATGGCCGTTAAAACTGTGTTCCTGTACAACAAAATGACCTCTGCAGGTGAAGGAGAAACAAAAAGTGGAAAAACAAACTGCATACGTTCAAAAATATGAACTGAATATCAACTGTTACTGTTGGCTAAAACTGATTAAGGTTTTCCCCTTGTATCAAATTTGCTTTTGAATATCAAAATGTCCATTCATTCATCAGTTTGATGGCAAATCATGGACAATCTTGATATGATTTTATTTGCATTTGTGACATTAGAAATAGTATAATAGTCAACAGTCATCAGGTTAGAAAGTAAATCTTGAAAATGCTGAAAAATGTAATGTTGTCACGGTCACAATGGGAAAATCAGGTGCCTGTCGGTGCCATTTTAGGTTTAATGTTGTCATAATGTGAGAAAATAAATCTATCCATATAATGTTGAATGTTGAATCAGTGCCATAATTAAAGGCCTTATTGGGAAGATCATTTATTTGTTTCCAGGGAGCCGGGACGTGGGCCGTTTGTTGCGAGGATGTTTACACACTTAGTGCACTGAACACTACAGAGAGGCCGTGTTCTAAACCATCATGTGCGCCTCACTGCTCTGACTGTCAGGTGACTGAGCTGGCGCCCATCGGCCTCTGCTCTTTCATAACTACACTTCCTGCCTGACTTCATTTTGACATCAGTATAAAAAGACATGAAAAAAAACAACAATCAGATAAAGATCAGTCTCAGGATCCGTTTGAGATGTTTATGTAAAAGAACTCTTTCTTCACTTCACAAGTCAAGAAAGACAAACAATTATTTCGAGCTTCAATAAAATGTCACAAATGTTTGGATTGAATGCATCTATAGTGCATTTAAGGTGCATTATGGAACTTTTTATGTGACCTTTCAGTGACCCTGTATGAGTGGCACATCACAGTGGCCACTTCTCACCAGGGAACCTACAAATTGATCCTGGAGCGGTGAAAGGTCACTGTGATAGAGAGTAAAGTTGCATAATCTACCTTTAAAGCCACACTGCAGACACAAGTTTTATGTCTGTGGCTTTAATCAACAAAAACCTCCCACATTTACAGAGGAACAGATTCAGTTTATGTAAACTCCATCCAGTTTTAGACGTCGAGGTAAATACAGTATTAATAATTAATACAGAGATTGACCCCTATTTGGAGCCAGCATTACTTTTGATTTAGTTTCTGTTTTATTTATTTTGCGAAAAAGCAGATATTGACACATACCATGGCAAAATAGACCCAATAAGTTGGCTAAATTAAATGCCATTGGCTTAGAGATCAATCAATCCTGACGTCTACTGACCACTCACTCACAGCCTGAACATAAAATAATACTTTGATGGTTGTTTTACAGTATATTTCCATTCACAGCGCACATATTGTTTTTTCAGATGTCCTGAATTATTTTGCGACTTGATGAGTTTTGCAAATGTGGCATGAGTTGTGCCGGACACATGACACGTTACAGAAAAAGTGCCAAAGCGATCATAAACACTGGGCTTGCAATAGGAACACTGACTGAACAATAGGGCCCGGCAATATTTATATATTTTTGCAAACCGCCAGAAATGTGTAAAAAGAAAAACATCCAGCCCTCCCATTTTCTTTGCCCTATTTTTTCCACCCCCTATTTTTCTCAACCCCACCTATTTGTTCCCCATGTTCTCCACAGTTCTTGACACTGAGAAACTTGATATTGAAAATTCTTCCAAACTGCAAACCTGATATTATCTTGTATACGATATATTGCCCAGCCCTACTGATCAGTGTAGAGTTTTCTATCTGCTCTAGGCGTGAAGGCTTCCACATCATAGTCAGAAAAGAACTGTTCTGTGCAGAGGGACAAACGCCTGGAACTCGCTTCCTTTTAATATTAGAAACACCAAAACTAAGCCACACTCCAAGCTGATAGTAAAGGGTCAATTAGCTCAGTGCATGAGAGCAATAGCAACCATATCCTATATGCATCCTATGGTTGAATGAGACATATGAAATGTGTAACATTCATGTATTTCATTTGAACTCTTTTGTAATTTTATATTATGTCAGGACCCCAGGAAGACTAGCGACCACTTGTGGGCGCTAATGGGGATCCTAATAAAGTATAAAGAGTACAGTAAAGTTAGCTTTTGAATCGAAAGGCATTAAAATAGTGAGCAGTGTTTTTATTTGTTTGTTGAATTCACCTTTGGCCCATTACAGGAGAACAAAGGGTGGGACTGACCTCCGCACAGTCACCTCACTGTCAGCCTCCATGTCCTTCACCAAGTCCTTTAGAATGGCGTCCTCTAGTGGTGAGTCTGTCCTCCGGCGTTTGACCGGGAGCTCGATGACGCACTGCTCCTCCTCCTGCGTGACATGTTTAGTGCAGCACTGTG
This sequence comes from Gobius niger, assembly GCF_951799975.1. Lineage (NCBI taxonomy): Eukaryota > Metazoa > Chordata > Actinopteri > Gobiiformes > Gobiidae > Gobius > Gobius niger. The sequence continues at coordinate 1,303,720 of NC_136872.1, forward strand.
AACGTCCAGGACAAAGCTGAGTTCAGGGAGCAAGAGAGCGCAAACAAACTCACTCCTCTAACAGCTTCTCCAGTGGATGTGTCTGAAACAGCACAAATGCAGAGAGGTCAATGGAGATCCACTATACCCCAGCACAGTTTTGACCTTTTACTGACCTCTGCTGGTGTTTTTCTCCAGGTAGAGAATCAGAGTGAAGGGATAGGCTTTCAGCTCCTTCTCACTGTGTTTACACATGACCTGAGAAATGCTCTCCCAAGCCTTTTTATCTGCCAGTCACAGTTCAGAAAAACACAAACTATGTATGGATGTAACTACACACGTATGTAAAGGTATATGAGAAAAGTGTCATATCAACTGTCTTGAATACTGTGATAATGAGATTAATAATGTGAGCCAACTAAACCATTTCAACACAGTACGCTCTATTATTTAAAAGCAATTTCATTTTCATTAGTTTTTCCCAGCTGCTTTGGCACATTTCTCAGAGCAGAAATATGACCGAAGCTGGACATGGCATGTACAACATAAAATAGTATGTAAAGCATAAATGGCTTTTCATATGCATTAGTGACATAAACATCATAACTACAGGTGCTGTTGCTCTGACATTATGTGGACGCTGATCATACAAGTTCATCTCTATGCACAGTCAGATGTGTTGCTTGCTTCGGCTCAATAAGATAGGACTTTATTGATCTCGCAGTGAAGAAAGGACTGCGTGTTATAAGGGTCAAAGTAATCAGCTGAGAACCAGGCTACTGCATTTTCACTAAAGGCCTCAACAGCTGACAGTGGAGCAACACAGCACCAATCCATCTGGAGTAATGTAATCTGTACATCTGAATTGAGTTAAATGTTGAGTATATACTTTTGAAAATATCAGTTCTGATCTGAGAAACATGCCAAAGCTGAAAATCAAAACCATACAACGTTAGCAAAACAGCACACACAAAACTAAACTAGGTTTCATATTCTCAAAACCAGATATGAATATTATTGAAAAGAGTTTTTGCTTGAAAACCCTTGGTACCTTCTTATACTCTTGTCCAGCTCTCAGTGACTGCAGTGACCTCTGGTTTAGCTCAGTGAGCGTTTGGAGTCAGACTTAAACATATGCAGGATACATCATACATCATATGTTACTGTAGGCCTGCAGGGCATTCACACCCCTACATGTTTCACACATTTTGTTATGCTACAGCCTCATTCCAAAATGGATTCCATTTGTTATCGTGTGATTGTTATTGAGATGCTTCTACAGCTCTCCTGGTGTCCACCTGTGCTGAATCTAATGAATTGGACCAGATTTGGTAAGACACGCACCTCTCTATAATAGTGCATTTAGGGGCAGAAACTAAGCCCTGAAGGGAAGTTACTATAGTACCTTCAGTAAAGAAACAAATTCTAGTTTGTATTCTATACACTTGCCACGTGAAAGGATTGTCTTACATCTATTGACAGACGCCTATTACAGTAGAGTAAAAAAGAAAAACATGCCAGTGTCTTAAATCATTATCAGGGGGTACACTGTACAGTACATAATCCTGTATACCAGTACACACATGCATTTGTGTCCCACTTATTCCTGCTTTTGATTCATGTGTGAAAACAGTCTAACTAGAATCAGTTCACTGTTTATGGCTGCTGCGTTATGTTCGAGTTACTCCGTATAGTGAAAGTGACAAAGTATTGGCCAAAGTACGTTTGCATGTGTGTGAACAGGTCTTTTCTGTCAGTATTGACCAAACACTGTGAACTCTCTGAAAGTGTATGTCTGTGTGAGAGCTGGGAGAGTTGTTCTGAGAAAGACTCTGAAAGAAGCATTATTGAAATGGGTTAAATAATCTAACAACTGAGATGAACTTTACATCATCTACTAGAAAAAGCCTCTGAGAAAAGCTGTAGTTCTATGAGTTTGTGTTTTAAGCTGTTCACAAAAGTGTGTGGATGTCAGTCAGACGAACCTAAGGGATTTGGTTCATACTGTACATTGTGACTTATTGCATCACATAATATTTTCATTTTCATAACAACAATTAGCCAATATATTGTGCAACACTATAAAGCAATAACATATATTTATAATGATGACTTGAACCACAGCAAAGGCCCAGTTCATGATTCTGTTTACAGACGATAAAAGGAGGAAAATGTCTAGTTTGAACTGTTCGTTAGGTCCAACTCATTCCTAATTTTCCAAACATCATAAACCTGATCCATGGAGACAACTGGTTTCATGACTAACCAAGTCACATCCTCGGAGCTCTATTCTAGACTGAAACGGTATCTCATGACAGTGACATGATCGGACTTTATGACACTCTTCTACCAAGATGTTTTTTGTTTTAACTTTCCAAACAATTCTTCTCATGAGTTTCCTAACTTAACCCCACATGCCCTGTGCAAACTGGGGCACAGAGTGAGCAGGATACAGGGGTGGACATGGAAGTGTGCACTGCTGAAGGGCTGCAGACTCTCCAGGTTTCCCAAGACTGTTCTGATGATGTCCTGCACACACGGAAGGCTGTAATACACATAACAAACCAACAATATCACACGTTACGTAGGAAATCAGCCTACCTCCATTTCCTGCTTCAGATTGTGCCAGTGTTCTCCCGCTGCATCCCCCTCACTGTAAACAACTGCATTACTATAGAGTCTATGCTACACAAACCAATACTTAACTTAATATCCAACCTCACTGCTTAGCCTAGGGCGCCATCTACTGGACGGGCACCGAATTGCACTTTCAGTAGCTAATACAGGGTTTATACAGGCAGCATCAAGTCAAGTTTAATGCTTTTTAATGCCATTTTTATGCCCAACTACTACTATTTTTAATACCACAAACGCCCAAAGTCTGTGCATATTTCTTTCCTCAGCATTAGCAAATTTATTCATGAGGGGAAATTTTGAACTGACAACTTTTGAGTAAATGATTGTGTATAAAAGTGTTTTGGACCATAATTTCTGTATTTCTGATGAACTTATGCAGCAAAGTTAGTCCAGCGATGTTGTTATTTTCCAAGAAATTTAGATTTAATGCTTTTTAATGACATTTAAGGCCCTAATATGGACAGAATTCATTTAATGACTTTTAATGCGTTTAATGCCCCTTGGAAACCCTGTAATAATAACAATAGTAAGAAAGTCAGGAAAAGGTGGTGAAAAATATGGAATGCCATTTGGGAAAAGGTTAGGACCATGTCTGGGTGCACTACAAAAACACAAGTCTAAATGCTGCCAGTACTACGGGATTACTCATTGACTAGATCAGTGGTTCTCAACTTGGGGGTCGGGACCCCCAAGGGGGTTGCAAGACACATTTTGGGGGGTCGCCAGATCATGTAGATAAACACTATACATTTTTATTAGTATTATTTTATTGTAGCATGTATGTGCTATTTTACCAGAGTGCCATTATTTGTTCTAAATTTTACTTATATAGGCTAATGTCCCAGCTTGTCCCACGGTGCGACCCAGGCGGGGGGATCCCAATCAACTTTTATAATGGGGGTTGAGAACGACTGGACTAGATGAATGAATGAATTTCTATAGATTATGTGATTGATATCACTGCTGGTGGAACAGTATCCATGGTTATACGTTCTATTCAGAAAACCTTCCATAAACCTTAAAAAACCTGAAAAAAAATGGATGCTGGAGCATCAGAAGAGGGTCACTGAAAGGTCAAATACAGACTAACATTAACCCTTGTTCCTGCATAAAAAGTTACATAATGCACCTTTAATATGTTTATTTATTAATTTTTGGGCTGAACTCCCTCCCTTCCCTCTGCTTCCACCTGCAGTTGCTAACTCTCTGTTCCCCAGCCCCGCCCCTATTGTACATTTTGTTTTCATTTTTGTTTTCTATCCCATGGGTTTAACGCATATGCAAAGTTCAGTCTGTTGCTCTTTTGGAATAAACATTACAAACATTAATAAACATTGTTGTTCTAGCTTTTGAATGATCAAAAATCCTCAAAATGTTGCCTATGACTAAAACCAAGTTTCCTGTATAAATGTTGTAGAATTGACAATGAAGCTAACTTACAACTTCATTGAAATGGAAAATGATGCTTATCAGATTTGAATTGAGATCTGAGAAATGACCAAAGCTGAAAATCAATCATTGCCACAAACTGTAACAGTGCATTCTCATAAAGACAAGCCTCTGAAAGGGGTTTGCTCTTGCCTGAACGTGCTGCCTCCTCTGATCACAAACTTGTACAAGGAGGAACCCGCCATGAAGAACCGAGTCTGGGGGAAAGGGAAAGAAAATGGCTGCAGTGGCATGGCTGACCTGAGGACCGACAAACATGTTACACACAGACTACTGTACAGGCCGTCAAAGAGTGCAGTCACAGCAAACAAATCAAATCAGACATGTGCAGGTACTACTACAGTCGCAGTCAGGGGTCTGAAGCAGTTTCCCCTCAGAAGGAGCCTTTTGTGATGTAGTGATTGTTAAAACTAGCATTTAAACAGAATCCAAAATAAAATTAATATTATTGCTATAAAGCAAGTAGACACAGTCAATGTTCCTAAACAAATATTATGGCTGACTGGAAACTTTATAAGTGACAAAATCCAACCCATTTTGTGTTACTGTTAGCATCAGTTAGTCACTGCTCTGCTTGGATTTTGGGCTGGTCCAGTGGAGATTTCACCTCAGAAATATTGAGTGGCATTTTTTTCAAACTAAACTAAGCCTGGACACGCCTGTTCATGAAGCCAATAACCTAGTCTAATATGGAAAAAATGTATACAAAGGTAAATATGTATAAATGTTATGGTTATAGTTCTCACGTGACAGTCTAATGTAAAATATAAATATAAAACATGAGCAGGATGAAGTGATGTCACTTAAAAACTACTGAGCTACTTTGTAAAACTACAACATATTTAAAAAGATGTAAAAAAAAAACAAAAAACATACGGTATACAAAAATATATCTAAATCAACGAAAGATAAGAAAACCTTTGTCCAGGTTTACTTCAGTGGTCTCTGCTGATTCCCGCCTCTCCACGTGCAGCTACTTGTGATTGGCTGCCGCTGCGCCGTCTCTCCAGGACAAGGACAGAAACCCGCCCACCACATCATGTGACTGCGTGAGGAGCACGTGACACACGCAGGCAGGAAAAGCATGTCATCGACGTCAACACGCAGCGTTGTCTCTGTCTACTTTCCTTATTGAAGTCAAAGAGACACGTAAGTAGCTTCTGTTGAGTTTTGTTATACATTTATGAATATTGAAGAATGAAGAGCAATACAATTAAGACTTAAGGATGGTTTAGTAAAATACAGGTGCTCGTCATATAATTAGAATATCCTGAAAAAGTGCATTTACTTCTGTTATTCAACTTAAAATATGAATCTAATCTATGATATAGACTCTCATTACATGCAAAGTTACATATGTCAAGACTTTATTTGTTATAATTTTGATGATAATGGCTTGCAGTCCATTTTTATTTGGGTTTTTACAAGCTGTGAGCCATAATATTCACAATGATAACAAATATATATGTCACTTTGCATGTAATGACTCTATCATATATCAGTTTCACAGTTTAAGTTGAATAACAGAAGTAAATGCACTTTTTCATGTAACTTGTAAGGCATGTTTTTTTCATTGATTTGTTTTTAAATAAATTGCTTCGATTTTAATTGAGTCATGCATTCAAGCTCAAACTTCTCATCATTTTTCCCATTTTCAACAGTAGTTTTATGCATCTTGTCGGAAAATTCTATTATTCTTCTTGAAGAAAAAAAAAAAGTTTTATTGACAAGATCTTTTAACACCAACCCTTCTTCTATTTCTACTTAGAGTCAGTTGATTTTTATTCTTCTAGTTAGCTATGCATATGACAACTTAACGGATTATAGCAGCACTCTTTGCTTTGAATTGTGCTCCTCAAATAAATGTACAAAAAAGCATTAAACAACATGAAGAATTATATTTTTAGAAGCAGTCTGTGAGAAGTCACCTGAATTCAGTCCATGAGATGACATAATGACCACTGCACTAAACCAGTCACCGAAGTAAAAAAGGCAGTTATTATTTTCCTTTGTGTTCACCGAAGATCTCTCCAACAAGCTGCAGACATGTCCACGTGCCCGAGTGTCCGTCTGAGCACCGGAGCACAGATGCCCCTCCTGGGACTCGGGACCTACAAACTGGTGGGAGCAGAGAACGTGCTCCAGGCCGTGGACGCCGCTCTGGCTGCTGGATACCGCTCTTTCGACAGTGCCGCCGTGTACCGCAATGAAGCTGATGTAGGAAGAGCTCTGAAGGAGTCACTGCCCAAATATGGCCTGAGCAGAGAGGACGTGTTCATCACCAGGTAGGTACCGGCCGGGCCATGTAGACTTTGATATGACCACAAAGCCATATCATTACAGCTCCCTCAGAAATCCAACCGTATTTTCTCCAGTACAGCGTTACCAACACCTTAAAGTATTTGAAAGCTAAGACCTGCAAAACTGATCCAAACAGATCTTTGCACTCCCATGGTTGCTGTGCTGTCGTAACGTTTTTGGCTTTTTTTTGTCACATTTCTGTTGTTTTTCGTTGCATTTTTGTCGTCTTTTGTTGCTTTTTTGTCACGTTTCTTTGGCATTTTTGTCACATTTTCATTGCTTTTTTGTTACGCTTTTGTGGTTGCAAGTTTTGCGCCGTTGTTTTTGCATTTTGGTCTCATTTTTGTCGCTATTTAGGCGCTTTTTTCAAGACATTTTCAAATTTGGGTAATGGCAAACTGTAGAAAATGTGATCATTCAAGTGGGGGTATGTGATAACAATAATTTTACAATATTTGACCATTTACAGTACAACATTATTAACATTTACACTGTGTGAATGAGGAAAACCCACTCGAGTCTGATCTTGGTTAAATTTACAATAAACAAAGTTAAATCCAGACTCCTGAAGTTTGATTTGGACTTCAGTCGGATGTAAAGCGGTGTCATGAAATCCAAAGTGAGACTAGTAACAAGTCATTTTATATTTCATGAATGCATTTAATTAACCTGATTATGTGGAGAATGATGTTGTGGACTCTGCTGTGATACTTGTGTCCAGTAAACTGGGGCCTAAAGATCAAGGGGCCAATGCCATGGAGGGGGCTGTGCGTAGTCTGACTCAACTGGATCTGGGTTACATCGACCTGTACCTGATCCACTGGCCCGGCACACAGGGGCTGGACGTGACAGACCACAAAAACCCAGGTGAGACGATCGCAATCTTACTTGGTGCTTTTTTTGAGTATGAAAACGTTATCTGTAGTTTCGAGCTCTATGGACATGCTCTGACATGCATGTATTAGTTCAGCAGATACTTGAGCCTTCTGACCATCCCCGCAGATAACAGAGCAGCCAGCTGGGCTGCACTGGAGGAGCTGCATGCCCAGGGAAAGCTGAAGGCCATTGGAGTGTCCAACTACACCCCGACCCACATGAGAGAGCTGCTGCAGAGCTGCAAGGTGCCCCCTGCTCTGCTCCAGGTGAGCTCTCGGAGACGTCATTTACTCGTTATACTTTTGTGCTTTTTTTCTTTAGGACTTTTTTTTGTAGGACATTATGACCGGAAAATTCTAGGGACATTCAGCAAATTATTAGAGCGCTGTTTGTTCTTATCCAGTGATTCTCTAACTTTTCACACTTCATCAAATATTTGACCTCGCAAGATCAAGATCAAACCAAAACTAAACTGGCTCTAAAAGGGTCTTAAAGTCCTGAATTGACGATCAGGATGAATCTTGGACCATTCCTCTTTACAAAACTGCTGCAGTTCAGTGAGATTCAGGGGGTGTACTTCCTTTTTCCACGCTCTCCTGTGAATGTTTACATGTTATGGCCCAAAGAAATATGATAAACTGTAAATGTTTGGGTGGCATTCATTTAAGCAGACACTGTTTAATCATTCCTGTGATTTTGGTGAAGATCAGACCACATTTAGTGACCAATTTAGGCAGAACTGTGAGAAATTCCAAACAGTGTACTGACTTTTTCTCGCTGGTGTAAATCTAGAACCGTTATCTCTCACACAGCATCATGATCCTCTGGTTTTGCTCCTGAAATAGTGGTGGACTTTGTGGCTCTGAATCTTCTTCTTTTTTTTTATTCATTTGATTTCTATTTGAAAATAATGTGTGTACAATCACCAGAACTACTCACTGACAGGCACTGATCTAAAAAATGTGTATTTTCTTTAAATAACACAGGCAAATCATTGTAGTGCCTTCACTGGTGTTTCCTCCTCAGCTGTTTAGATAGTTCATATGTTTGTTCGGGGACAGTTTAAAAAGCATGCAGTTATTTTCACGAATGAAGATTTGTTCAGAAGATTCGGAGAAGATTCAGTCACGAGCGTCACAGCGCTATTTTCGAAATGACTTTACTCTGGATGTATTCCTCCAGGCAAATGCTGCCATTTAGCATTTTTCTGCTTCATGCCATTCACTCAGCGCATGATCCAACCCCTGACTTCAAACAGGCTCCAGAGTCATGAAGAGTCCCTCATTTAAAGTGTTTAGTAAGGTAAAGTCATACACAGTGTGATTATTTAGTTTGTGGAAGAGCCTAATCGTGAACAAACAGCTGAAGAGTTTTTGGCCCATCAGAACAATCAGGTGCATTTTACTCTAAACATGACCTTAGGGGCGTACTGCTCACTGATGAAGAAACAGAATGAGGAACATTGTCCCGGCACTTGTAATTACAAGCCTTTTAAATAATGAGTGTTACAAAGTAAACCACAGAGGTGAATGAATCCTGACAGTTTAGGGAAGTCTTCCGTGTGTTTTGTGATGGATGTGTCTGTGGTGCAGGCTGAGTTCCACCCTCGTCTGGGCCAGCCCGAGCTCAGAGCTCTGTGTTTGGAGTCTGGAGTGTGTTTCCAGGCCTACTCCTCCCTGGGCAGGGCAGAGCTGCTCACTGACCCTGTGGTGCTGGAGGTGGCCAAGAACTGCAGCCGGACGCCAGCACAGGTAACCTCACAGGCCACCGTACACTGGGTGCGACTCCTCCAATATCAAGCAAAAGAATAAGATAGAATGAAATACATTTATTTTATTACAGATATTTTTGCCATTGAAAATTGTATAAAAACAGACTTGTGTTTGCTGTGAGCATCTCAGCTCTCCAAAGAACTGACTGTAATTTTACTGGGAGGGAGACATCTCCAGCTCGTCTGCCTGCCCACACTCCCAAATACGTCACAGTAGGACTGTGACAGATATTTGGAGAGATTGTCATGATTCATTCTTCTTTAATACAGCCCCTCACTCCTCCCTTTGGTCAGTTTACCAAAGTTTACCAAGTACATCAGGCACGGTGGCGCAGCAGTGCTTGTGCTTCACATCTAGAAGGTCCTTCTAATCTAAATGAGATGGTCCACCTTGCCTCCGCTGTCTGCGTACAGTGAATGGGTGAATGGTGGTAAGGCGCAATACAAGTTAAGACCATTTACCATTTGATGGCGTAGATTGGCAGCCTCACCTTCATGAGTCTGCCCCAGGGGCGGCTGTGGCTACAAACATAGCTTGCCACCGCCGAGTTTGAAGTGAATGTAAAGCGACTTTGAGCGTCTGGAGAAGCGCTTTATTGGACCAATGCACTTATTGACGACGCAGAGCTAAAAATGTGATTGGATGACAATATAAGATTGTAAATTTATTCCTATTATTGAACTATTCAAAAAGACATTTGGATATTCCAGATGCTTCAGCTTGATGACTGCAGAAATAGCACCGTGCTGTTGTGCTGTGGTTAGGAGCATGTTTGGTATTGCTGACATGTGTTGAGTATTATGACAGTTCTGTAGCTCATAACCTGTAATGTTCCAAAGTGTGCCTTTAAACTGATCACTCCCTTCGTGCTTTGTGAAGCCCAAATGAGCGGACACAGAAAGAGGGTTGTTTAAGTTGTGGCTATACTACATGATCATACCTGTGGTTAAACACACCTCTCCCTGACTCAGGTGCTGCTGCGCTGGGCTGTGCAGCAGAACATCGGAGTGTTACCCAAGTCCTCCAGCTCAGAGAGAATACGGAGCAACGCGGACATCTTTGATTTCACACTGTGCGATGAAGACATGGCCAAGCTGAACGGGCTGGACTGTGGTCAGCGCTTCTGCTGGGACCCCTCCCACGTGCTCTAGTCTAGTCCTGAGATCTGGTTACCACAAAGGTCTACCGTGCACCGAGCACAAAGAGACATCAAATCAAGTGCCATATTTTTGGACAAATAAGCCTGATGTTGTCTATAGTCACAGTGATTTTTTTGTACTCTATAATCAGTTCTTTTGTGTGCCTCCTTATCTTACAACTTGAACTCTTAGCCTTTGCTTTTCTCAAGCTCTAGACCCAAACCTTCCCTGTCTCAGAAAACAACAGAAAAGAGCTAAAGAAAGAGTAATAACAAGTAACTCTCCTGTCTCCACGAGGTCTGGATAAGTCTAAAAGCTGCCAACCCTGTCATTGAAAGCTCTAGAAACATGTGGAAATCCGTGCGATACTTGCATTTGTTTAGCAGTTTCTATTTCAGTCTTCTCTCAAACATTAAAGCAACTCTGTGCTTTTCAAAATATTTATTAAAGGTACATTATACAACTGTTTATGTGGAAAAAAAGGTTGATATTTGTGCGTATTTAATTTGGCCTTGTTGGTCCTGGTTTAGTCCTGGTTTGGCAGTGGCCTCAGCTGGTGTTGAGCTGGATAGTTAGATAGATATTATGTTTGCTGGTTAAAATTGAAGTTGTGTAACTGAAGGTCTGTTCCAGAGACGACACCGGGAGACCTGAGCCATTCGTGACCTCTTTGATCCAGAGCAGGAGTTTCTGACCTTTTCTCACGGAGCTGTTTCTGCAAAGAAAAGCACAGAGGTGTGCAGCCAAAAGAGGAGCGTTTACATCAAGTACAAGTGAAAAGTAAAGTTCAGTTCAGTAAATAACAGAAAAGTGCTCAGGATTTATCGTCTGTACATTTATGTGCATTTACACTATTTTTTTCTTTGTAAAACATAGATTTAACTGAAGCCAATTGGGTTACATTATATTCCATGTTTATTGCAGCTTGTGTGGTATTTCAGGATATGATTATGCACTTTTAGGATCAAAGTTTACTGTTATTTTTATGCTTTAGAGTTGACAGTATCAATGTATCGAACTTCAAATGTGTTATGGTGACAGGCCTACTCGAGTACCTGTGAGCGTATGAGTCTGAGTTATGTTTCAGAGTAACTGAATAGATCATGTAATAACGGCCAATAACACAACACTCTGGGACAGTTTTAAGACTTTTTTCTTTTTGCCAATAATGTGATTATTTATGTCAACACACCGAAATAAGATGTTTTTGCATTCAGGTGCTCGTCATATAATTAGAATATCATGAAAAAGTGCATTCATTTCTGTTATTCGACTTAAACTGTGAAGCTAATATATGGTATAGACTCATTACATGCAAAGATGGATGATGTATCTGTACACAGAGAGATGTTCAAAGCTTTGTAAATCTTTTTATAACCTAAACCAGCTTTACACTTGTCAATAACTTTATCCCGGACCTGTCTGGTGAGTTCTTGGACTTCATGATGCTTCTGCTCCACAATAGTCTCTAACAGACCTGAGAGCATCACAGAGCAGCTGTATCTGAGCTGACATTAGAAACACACAGGTAGACTCCATTTAGTCATTGGGTCAACATGTGATCTTTCACAAATCATCAGGAAACTTCTGAAGGCAATTGTTTCACTGAGAGGAAAGGGGGGCCAGTACTGAAGCACATCACACTTTTCAGATTTTCTTTATAAAAAAAAAGTCTAAATCATTGCACCCCATACAGACCATGTGAAAATAGTTTTATTTATTTTACTATAGTATAAAGAAAACAAATACTACTTTAGTGCTGAATATTCTTTTTCGGCAAAATGTTTTATGTTTTAGTCTGAGATATAAGATTGGCCAATGTAGGAATTATACAATTTTTTAAATTCACACATTTTCTTTTTAGCTACGACTTGTGAAAGTGTAATGCAGTTTATAGGAAAAACTGGCTCCTGCCCCCCGTTGGGTCCGATGACATCATCACATTCTAGAACCTGCAACCCAGCAATTACCAAAGTCTTCATTTGCAATAACAGCAATCAAATAATCAAAGGCACCCGGATGTGTCGGACGCCTGTCCTAGATGTAAAAACTCACCCGCAAACCATGGACACATGTTCTGGACTTGCCCAAAGCTCTATAAATACTGGTCGGACATCTTTCTAACACTGTCCCGAATTTATGAAATTAATATACCTGCTAACCCTTTAACTGCTCTGTTCGGTTTACCTACGTCTTTGAATATGTCACCAACTATAAAATGTGCCATTGCCTTTACTACCCTGCTGGCCAAACGCCAAATTCTTCTTAAATGGAAACATAAAGCACCTCCAACAATCAATAACTGGTTGCAAGAAGTTTTACAATGTATACAGCTTGAAAAAATAAGGTCCTCCATTGTTGGATCCCATAAACGGTTCTACAGTACATGGAACCCGTTTTTAAAATACATAGAGGATGCATTTTCACACAACACTGAGGTCATGGATGACGAGAGAGAAAATGAAACATAACGCCTAAGACAATACCTTTCATCCACTAATATATTTACCACAATTGACTGTCTTACTTTTCCCCTCCCTGCTTTTTCACTTCCCCCTCCTTTTTTTTTTTTTTTTTTTTTTTACATTTCTTCTTTTTTTAATTATTATTATAATTTTTTTTTTTTTTTCCCTCTCTTTTCTTTCCTTTTTTTTTAATTTTTTTTATTTTTTTATTTTTATTTTTTTGTGTCCCCTTTTTTTTTTAAATGATCTATTTTTATTTTTATTTTTTATTTTTAATCATTTTTATCTTTTCCCCTCCTTTCCTACCCTTCTTCACGGTATGTATGTGTGAGTGCATTTCTGTTTTTAACTCTATTAGATCTTTTTCTCTTCTACTGTCCTTTCCTTTTCTTTTCTTTTTTTTTCTCCAATCTTTTTCTTTCTAAACTTATTTCCTACTGCTCCTTCTCTTTCTTCCTTTTTTTCTTGACTCTTCTTGCTTTACAGGTTTTCCTTTCTTTCAGGCCCCTAGCAGATGGGGGGGAGGGGGGGATCATGGGTGGGAAGGGTGGGCTGGGGGGTTCAGTGAAGGGGTTAGAGACAGGATAGGAGACCTGAGTAGTGGGGACATTTTTTATTATAATTTTTTCTTAATTTTTTACTTTTTTCAGACCAATATACTGTCCTCAAATCCTGCCTGTGTGAAATTTAAAAAATGCTAATAAAGAAATTTGAAGATAAAAAAAAATAATAATTATGAGATGAAGATATAAAAGCACTCTTAAAAAGATTTATTCAGGACAGCACTAAAGATCTTTCACAGCTGTAGAGAAATACATGTACAAAAGTCAAAACAACAAGAAATCCATCCAAAAGGTGGTGTTGGAATCTCATCTCCAGAACTCCATATTCAAGTATAGGCGTGGGCAGGTGTTAGCAGAGCCGGGGCAGGTACTCAGACACTTGTGTTTCTGCGGAGCCGCTTTGGGTTAAGGCTGGGGGTCCAGCGCGTACAAGGCAGATCGTGAGAAACTTTCTACTGTACAGAGTGGTCAGGAGGGGCTCATACTCCTCTGTTAGGATGGACTCTGCATTAGAAACTCCTCTGTACACAATGAAGGTCACATGTCACTGTATAAAAACGACACGTATTTAAGCATCTAAAAAAAGTCACCTCTTCACCAATAAACATTTGTTAGAACAAGCTAAAAGTGGTGCCACACAGATTGACACAGGTGTCCTTCCTAATCCGAGCACAGACAGGACCGCAGGGCTGCACACATGACTGCAATATTAGGTGACACATTATCCAGATCGCAACAATCCACAAAGTGTCACCAAATCACTGAGGTTTACATTAACACAGGCCAGAGAACGATCACTTCAAACTTTGGTTTCAGTCATCATTTTCCCAGTGTGCAGCCACTTTAGCAGCAAACTTGGCACAAATGTTGTCAGGAACTTGTTTAGCAGAAACGCCCATGAGGCCCCAATACTGTAAGGAGGGCGTCCTCAAAGGACTATGATGAGGTCATACTCACAGACTTTGTCACAGCGTCATCACATCTGCCACAAAATATCATGAGATGAAGATAATTAAGACTAATAATAATAACAAGCAGCATTGGGTATTGTATAAAAGGGTTTTGGCCATATTTGTTTTTTTCTTTTCTGAAATCTGATGGAAAAAAACAACACAATTTTAGTGTCACTGTAATGAAGCGTTACGCGCTGAAATGTATCGCAAAATGTTGCAATGTTATTACAATATTTATTCAATATTGTAATGTTGTTCTCATGTGCAGCCCACTCAGATCAGGAGAGACACTTTCAACACGTTCAACAGCACAGACCAACACCACTCACAAGCTCCACTGATTGTTCATCATATATAATTACAAATGTAGCACCCACAGATTAGAGCACATTAAAGGCAGAGTATGTCACATTTCATATGGAACAGCCAGCATCAGTCTGCAGGCATTAAAGCTCTGGGACTGAATCTGAAAGTGCAGCTCAGAGCCGCCCACTTTGACTGTGATTGTAGTGTTTGTTTCAGACCAGTCGTACGAGTATATACCCTCCACCTCAGTGTAGAAGACTCACTATATATATATATATAATTTGGAGGAAAAAGAGACCGCCCGCGGAGGGTGAGGAGCGTTTTTTTAAATATATATAAAATGTTGTCATTTTTGAAGCATCTGCAGATTGTTGTTAATAGGGCTGAAACAACTAATCGATTAATCGACAACTAATCGATTATTGAAATAGTTGTCAACTATTTTAGTGATCGATTAATCGTTTTCTAGTAAACACATTTTTTATTTTTGATGGAAATCTACTTTGTTTATCAAGTTAGGGTCTGTAGAGTTTTGTACATTGAAAATTTCATAGATATCTGTCTGTGTCTCATCCAATGAATAAAGCAGAACTGGCACTACAAAAACACTTTACAACACAGTTTAAGTTTACTCCGTCAACATGTCCCCAAGAGATGCCACTTTAGCTTTATGTGATTAAAAATAAATGAAAAAATACAATTTTCATACACCATTCACAGCCAAGCGATTCATCGATTCATCGTAAAAATAATCGGTAGATTAATCGATTACCAAAATAATCGTTAGTGGCAGCCCTAGTTGTTAATGACTTCCCTGCATGCACACACTTATGCCCCGCCCTCTCCGTTCACTCTTATTACAGCTGTGGATTGTACGCTGCCTATTGCTAACTCGGCACACTAACTTTGCCAAAGAAGAACTTGAACAATTTTCTCCCTAAAACATCTGGAACGGCTCCTGCTCCCCAGTGTCCCGTCATTTCAATATAAACAAAATATGTACAAAATTCACACAGACTGCACAGTTATAGTTTTTTTTTGCCAAAGCTTTAAAAAGATGTGCTTTTGTTATTGTCATTTGATATAATTTACCCCTGAAGAGTTACAAAAGATATTTCTGCATCGTCACAGATTGTCGTCGTACACGATTGTTCGGCCGGCTCCGTATATAAAGCAGGTAGCGGACTTCTAACAGTTGGGACGGTTTGGGAGTTGAACGCAGAGTGGAAGGCAAACGCTGAATGCCTAAGAACTGTTGTGTTTAAAGGGGACCTTTCTGCAGCTTTTAACCATGTCATAACACCGTCCCTGTGCCGAAACTGCCCGCAGGAGTGTTGAGCCTCATTCAGGCACTTTTAACCGATTCTGTTCACTTCGGTCCTTTCACTGGGCCCATTGTGAGCAGTTCAGTCATTGATTTGTTATTGGATGTTTTATCACGTGTCATTTCCATCGGTGCCAGCAGAGGGTGCTCCAGGCCAAAGTGTTTCACTTCTTACTGTCTTTTCCACACGGCCATGTTATTTTAAATGATAAAGCATTAAATGTCAGTCCTGAGGTAGAATGTTTTGAAGCCACAGTTTTATGGGCTTTAGAACTGTTCTGGGAGGTTATGTTAGTTATAAAATGGTTAAAAGCGTCAAAAGTCAATTCTGTGTGATATGTTTCTGATGATTGCGATAGAAGCTGAAATATCATTGCTTAGGTATTCTATAAAGCCAAACGAACGCATGGTGTGGGAGCTTCGATCCAGTGCTCTCTTAAGAGGCCTCCAACAACTTTGGCGCGCACGGTTCCGAGTCGGCCGGGCGCTTTCAAGAGATAAGAATAGTAGAAGAGAAAGCTCCCAGGATTCAACGCGGCCCCGGAGTAAATCCCTCCACACACCGCGTGTTGCACAGTGTGGAGAGAGCCGTCTTTGTTTGCTTGCACAGAGTACTGCCATTAGGCGGGTTACCTGATCCGACTCCACATGAAGGTCAGGAGGGGAAACTACTAAAACTGGGATCGATATGCAAAAAATGTAGTTTTGCCTTACATAAGTTATTGCTATTGTAAAGTTTCTAGCGTCTCTCAAGAAGCTCTGTTTAATGTAAAACAAAAACTCTGGCTGTAGACTGAGTTTAGAAGTCATTTGGATTGCTCTCTGTGCAAGAAAACATGATGATTCGTAGCCCCTAGACCATGTTCTCGAACGGTAATGCCCGTCTGAACTTCACAGTGGTTGCCCGACAACAGCACAACCAGCCCCCGCACAAAGCATCTGGATATAGTGTGTCCACAACATGAAAAGGACGTGCTGAAAATTCGCAGTAGTGAATTCGAGACTCCATCTCCAGCTGCTCGGCGTCCGTCTCATGTCTGTCCCGTTTGTATGTGCCATGGACAGGCCTACTCGGGGCCCCTGGGAAGGCCTACTCGGGGCCCCTGGGAAGGCCTACTCGGGGCCCCGGGGGAAGGCCTACTCGGGGCCCCGGGGGAAGGCCTACTCGGGGCCCCGGGGAAGGCCTACTCGGTGCGCTGTGAGTCGTGGTGGTTCTCTCCCTCGGTTTCCTGGTGGCTGAACAAGTAGCTCCACCAGGTCTTGGAGTGCTGGATGGGCCTGCTGTTCTTCATCTTCTTCATTTCCTGCAATAAAAGGAATGGTGTGAGACTCCTTCGCTAAGCTGCTGTTCTTAGACTCTGGAAACCACTGTGCACTGATCATGTAAGCAATGTTTTGAAATGTGTTCATGTTGTTATAGAGCGTGTCTGTCTGCCATATTGTAAAGCTCACGCTGCCTCACTCAGAAAAACATCCGTGGAATACACGGCGCTAACGTTTTCTGTTTTTTTTTTTTGCTGCTGCTGTTGTTTAAACGTACTTTTCATTGTAAAATGATGTGGAGGAGAAGCAGCATTTTCAAGTTTCCAGGCAACAGCACAGGGTCAGATCAGTTGGTCTTTGTGGGACCATCCTTTGGACCAAAACGCTCTTATGAGTGCACAGCATTTGACCGGCGAATGCTTCGTAACAGGGCTGCACCACATGAAGTAACGGGCGATATGCGAGACCGCTGAGCAATATGGCGATAAAGACATTACTGTGATATTTCACTAAACCATTTCAACACGATGTGCTGTCTAATTACACACACATTGTGAGGAACTACTGGTTATGTGGATGACTCACTTCTATTTTCAAGTTGTTCGAGGTCAATATTGCCTCTTGCAATGTTTAAAGGGGCTAGATGCAAGTTGGCCATTTTATACTCACTACTGCCACCTCAGGTCATATGTGTAACTGCAGGTTCTATGTTAAGCTCGTGCATGACGGCACTTCGGACCGAATAAACAGCTTTCTGAGTGACAGTGCAGGATATTAGAGGCAGTTGTGGTGAACAGGTTCATTCTACACATTAGGACATGGCTGGAACATGTAGGGCAGGGCTCTTCAATTACTTTTGTCACTGGGCCATATGTGTTGGAGGTCATTGGCCACTGGGCTGGTCAGTCGGTGACCCACCACTGCCACCAAACATATTCATATTTTTGGGATAAATAAGTGATAATTTCATTATCATCAATGCTTGAAGAGAACAGAATTACATTCCAGCATTTTAGGCTTTAGAAACATTGCAATAACATATTAATACAGAATAATAAAGAGCCTAATAATAAGACTACTCAGAACTAAACCTGTCAGTCCGTCCAACAATCAGCTCCTGTTTACTCAGTTAACACCGTTTTAAAGAGCCATGTTTTCATTTGAGGAGAGACGCTAGCTAGGCCCCGTCATAACACCCTCCGGTGGCCCCGCGGGTGGGCCTGATGTTTTGAAACTCTGTATAGTCCCTTTAAAGTGTTGAGTAGTGTTGTATGTGTGTAATGACCACAGAATATGTCTCCTTTAAGCTGTGATGCACTATTCCTTTACTTGACAGTTCAGCTCACCCCTTTGTCCAGCATGCTGTCGAACTCGTCGCTCATGCGCCGCAGCTGCCGGCCATACTTCTTGGCGGCCCACAGAGCTGGGGGGGCTGACTTGGAGCGTCCCCGGAAAGGGAACCCATCGGTGGGGGTGCCCAGCTCCTCTTCAGCCCTGGACTCATCACACGCTTGGGACTCTGAGCTCAGCCGGATCCTGCCGATGCCTGTAGCCCCAAGGAACAAGTCTGTACAGTCAACTATGTCTGCAACAGTCAGGTCACATTTGTGATGTTACAGTATGAAAGTATAAAGAAGCATGTCATGCCCGCCGTAGAGCCACAGCACATGTCTGTTTTCATATGTTAAAGGAATGAACTTGTCACTCCGCCCCATGGCACACACCCCAACTCAGCAAAATGAAAACGAAAGGACGCAAACTAGAAAGACTTAGCAAGACAGCGGTCTCACTGTTCATTCCCAACTCTATAGAGATCACCTACAGCAGTGCAAGCCCTTTCAGACGGGTCACACACTAAGCCCTCTGGATACCGGCTCACAATCGTTTATCACTGAAAAATGCACTTCATTTCTCTCCTTCCAAAGCAAAATCGACAATATTTACAGGCAGCTCTCAGCCTCCGGCCCAGCCCTGTCCCATTTCCCTTTGAGCTCCCCTTCTGACCTCCATCACCTCCATCACCAGCTCCTCCCTGTCCACCGGTACAGTCCCAAACACTCCAAACTCACCGCCATCACCGCCCTTCTGCAACCGGCCCAGGCAGGTTGAAGATGTTATTTTTATTCTTCAAAAATCTACCCTTAGGCTTATCTGAATGCGGTGTCGATCTGTATCATGGGCAGAAAATGAACAGAGCAAACATTTACTCAAGTGTTCACGAACTGCACAGCTCCATCTGAGAGCAGTGGTCTGAATACAAATGGCTTTATCACATTTGTGTACATTTCTTTTCACATTTTCAGATGTATTATTGATGGGCTTCGTCCGGTCTGGAGAAG
Source organism: Gobius niger (assembly GCF_951799975.1). Classification (NCBI taxonomy): domain Eukaryota; kingdom Metazoa; phylum Chordata; class Actinopteri; order Gobiiformes; family Gobiidae; genus Gobius; species Gobius niger. The sequence continues at coordinate 1,323,086 of NC_136872.1, forward strand.
TGTATCACATCTGTGCCACACACTTACAAACACACATATTAGTCCAAACTGAATATGGAATGGACTTGCGGTTTACTCAATTACAAAAGTGCGTCCTCTCCCTGTACGACTTAACCTCTTACCCCCGCCTTCAGCAAGCGCATTTTCTCCAGTTCGGTTTTACCCAAATCTAAAAGCTTCTCGATTGGAGCTCACAGCCTATAGGCCTGCGCTCATTTGGGTAATGCCAAACTGGAGAAGACGGTTAAGCCGGGGCGATCTCAGACTGTGTAATATGACTGTGGGCTGGGTTAGACTACAGTCTGCTGGTTCGGTCTGGTTTGGTCTGGTTTGGAATGCTTGAACATGTGTCATACATGAGTCGGACCTGCTTCTCGGAGCTCGGGCAGTGTGAGCTGCTGTTTGCGCTGGGCCTTTGCTCTGGTGACCTGTTCCTCGTCCAAGTCTTCAGATGGGTCTGATTCACTGTCGGAGATGGTGAAGCTCGCCGCCATTGTGTCTCCTGGACAACAAGATACATGTTAGTGTCATGAGTCCTGACTGGTCACACAGGCACGAGCTCGACGTGAAGGGCAGTTTGATCTCATTTCAAGTCCAATAACATGATTATAGAACATAACATGATGAAGTGACTCGTATACCTATATAATATTGACTACATTCACTCTGACAGGGACAGGCAATGTGGCCCATGGGCCAAATCTGGCCCTCCAGTATAGACACTCTGTCCCCCATGATGATTTGGAGAAATATTATCACACAAATCAGAGACAAATATAGAATAAGGTACTACATTTGGAAAATACTGTCAATGTTTTCATTATTTTTTCTGTATACCCCATTGATATGAGTCTTATGACAGACAGTTGAAGGTGCGTTATGTGGGCTACAACTGTGAGATTTGGCCTTTGTATTTTTGCAAAGAAAATAGACGCTCTACGAGAGCTGCACAATATATCCCAAAAATATTGTATCTTGATTCTAGGTGATGCAATATCCGTATGGCGAGAAAACGCAATATATCACAACATGACTTCAGTCTTCATCACTTATGCAAACTCAGCCAAAAACAAAGAATGCATTAAACTTTTAAATGTGTGGAAGTTCAGGTTCAGTTAAACCTCCTAATTTAGTACAGTTTTTGTCTACTGATTTTGAAGTCTTGTTTTGGCACCATTTGCTGAATAACTAGTTACTAACAATTTGTCTTTAATTTGAACGGAACATAATATGTTGAAATGGTTACGTGAAATATCGCAAGTTACTTCAATATCGACCCTGCGCTCCACGACACAAGCCTGCTCAGCCCTGCACTGACCGAGCGGTCACTGGACATCTCCAATGACTGGACATTCAGGCTGGGGAGGGTGAAAACTACTCTGTCTGCAGCTTACAGGGAACTCCCTTTTTACGTGCAAAAATACAACCATTTTATTGAATTCTTTTTTTCAATATGTATTTTTAATCTGCCAAGTAGTGATCTATAAGTGAACATGCAGAAAATGTTCAGGAGGTCCAAACTCCAGTGGTTTTACTCTAAACCCTACAGAGGCGGATTTATTGTGTGAAAAGGATTTTGTACAATCTGCAAGTTGGGACCAGTTAACTGAGATGTGATGATGAAACTGAGCAGCCTTGATGTGGGGAAATCAGTCAAAAACAGCAGAAGACAAATGAGATGAGTATCTGTAATCCTGACACTTGGTCTGGATTACAATGAAACAAGTGCAGACTGTGAAAAACACACAGAACCAAAGAGGGTATGCAGTTGATGTCACACTATAGCAACTACATGGCAATAGAAGCCACACGAGAGTCCAATTCTACATTGTTATCGTGTGTTTGGAAGTCCTCCATGGTGAGGGTTCTGTTGAAAATGAAAAGCCCTCATGCAAAGGGACTAAACAGAACCATAGTTTGACTTTTCAAACTTCAGTGCTGTGTGTCCATAAGCTGTGCTGCCTTCATGGCCATATCATGACACGGAATCATAGATGGTCCTAACACACCCAGGGCTATCTGTTTACTCTGCAGCCTGATATCACTCTCACAGTCAGTCCAAAGGTAACCACAAGTCACTCCATTGTTCATACAGCTGTAAACACGGAAACGACCGGACCCCTCCGGCCTACGTGAAGGCGCAACATTACCGGAGTAGATCTGCTTTGGGACAACGCCGACTGTTGTGTTGTTGTTGACTGAGGACAAAAGAAAGTTCCCACAGGCGGAAGCGGAGCTCTTCCTGGCGGCTAACGCTGGGGACACGCGGGGCAGCCCGAGCTAAAGTGTGCCCTCCGTGCCCACGGTGTTCCACGGTGTTCCACGGGGTCCCGCGGCGTGGCTCTGGCCTCATGCGGTGCGGGATGAGGCTGTTGTTGTCTTCACAGAGCACACACACACACACACACACACTCCAGCCGAGCGCGCTCACCCAATGGCGACGCGTCACCGCTCCGCGCGGCGCGCTGACGTCACTGTTGCGAGCAGGACTGGGCTTTTGTTTGTGTCTTCGGTCTCAGCGGCACCCAAAGGCGCTCACCAGCATTTACACAGACACGACAAGCCAGCGGTCCCTGTACAAGGGGAAATGCGGACACACCAGGCAAATGTGAGGCGCGAAATGCGCCATGACCGGCCACACGTTAGCCTCAATGATTAGCCTCAATGATTAGCCTCTTCTGTCGAGCTTAGAGCCCGTTCAGTTGTGGCCACTAGATGGCAGCATTGCCAAACAAACTGAGGTGTAAAGCCACACACACACACACTCCTCAGAGCACACACTCCTCAGAGCACACACTCCTCAGAGCACACACTCCTCAGAGCACACACACCTCAGAGCACACAGTCCTCAGAGCACACACTCCTCAGAGCACACACTCCTCAGAGCACACACTCCTCAGAGCACACACACCTCAGAGCACACACTCCTCAGAGCACACACTCCTCAGAGCACACACTCCTCAGAGCACACACACCTCAGAGCACACAGTCCTCAGAGCACACACTCCTCAGAGCACACACTCCTCAGAGCACACACACCTCAGAGCACACACTCCTCAGAGCACACACTCCTCAGAGCACACACTCCTCAGAGCACACACTCCTCAGAGCACACACACCTCAGAGCACACACTCCTCAGAGCACACACTCCTCAGAGCACACACTCCTCAGAGCACACACTCCTCAGAGCACACACACCTCACACACGCTCACTCCCCGGGTAACTGAGCTCCTCACCCGATCTCGGAGGGTGCGCCCAGCCACCCTGCGAAGGAAACTCATTTCGGCCGCTTGTATTCGCGATCTTGTCCTTTCGGTCATGACCCAAATCTCATGACCATAGGTGAGGGTGGGAACGTAGATCGATCGGTAAATCGAGAGCTTTGCCCCGACTCAGCTCCCTCTTCACCACGACAGACCGATACAGCGACCGCATCACTGCTGACGCCGCACCGATCCGTCTGTCCATCTCACGCTCCATCCGCCCCTCACTGAGAACAAGACCCCGAGATACTTGAACTCCTCCACTTGAGGCAAGGACTCCCCACCGACCTGTAGAGGGAAGGAGAACCATGGCCTCAGATTTGGAGGTGCTGATCCTCATCCCGGCCTCCACACACTCGGCTGCAAACCGCCCCAGAGCAGCTGAAGGTCCTGGTTTGATGAAGCCAACAGAATAACATCATCTGCAAACAGCAGAGATGAGACTCTGAGGCTCCCAAACCGGACACCCTCCGGCCCCTGGCTGCGCCTAGAAATTCTGTCCATAAAGGTAATGAACAGAACCGGATTATTATTACTTTACTCTTAAAAAACACAATTTAAAACACTCACAATTTTAAGCTGGTAATACATTTATTAATCTAATTATATTTATTCATTGCTGTATATAAATCTAAAGTCTAAAGGAAAAATAACAGAAATTCATCACAAGGATTTTTTTTAACAAGGACTCACTCACGACAGTATTTGATCAAGCCAGTTATAGACCAGGACTAAACCAGGATTCATTCAGAACAGAATCAGAACCATCAAAAAAAAGCCAATAGCAGGACAAATGGCTCATATGAACATGGACTAAGCAAAAGTTGCACAGATTCTGTCCAAAACTAAGACAGACGGTACAAAATAAAGTCTAATTATTTTCTCAGAGCCGCATTTGAATCTGTGCATGTTGTGGAGGGCTGAAACAACAACATCAACAGGTAAGTACGATTTTTGGACGAGCTAAACTTATGTTGTTTAGTTGTAATTATGTCCACTTCTGAATGTGTTTGAAAATGATCACTTATCAATGTGAACCCTGCCCTGCAGTTAGGGAACCACCACTAAATCACTGACTACTTTTAGGTTGGGCCAGTACTGCAACTTGCACCAGATACTTCCAAGGTATACTTCATAGACACTTTCCCTTTTGACAATTGAACCCACTTTTCCCGCTTTTTTTTACTGCACAAACTGCAGGACTCTGAAGCTGCAGGCACTTTTTGCAGTGTCCTGTATCATGTCAGTCCAAACTAAAAACAAGCACTGAGCAGGCAGGGCTTGTCTGACTATTTCTTACCTGTTTCTTTCTCCATTTCCGTCCTGTCCTCATTCTGCTCTTTCCCTCTCTGTGTCTCTCTTTGAACTATAAATCCACCAGAGCAATTATTAAAAACCCAAAGTTATGACATGTACTGTAGTATTGCAAACGTGTGAAACTCGAATCACACTACACTGCGTTCCAAATGATTATGCAAATGACATTTTTCTAAGATTTTCTAAATTGTCAACTCAAATGAGAGTCAGTATCATTTTCAAGTTTTTAACTGTTAAAGCAGGGGTGTCAAACTCATTTTGGGTCGCGGGTCGAAATTCAGCTCCCACGGCGGGTCGCGGGCCGCGTATAATAGAGAACATTTTCCCATTAAATGAATAATGAGCTGTGATTTGGCCAAAGCCCCAACTTGACTGTAGCTTCATTAATAACAACGGCTTACGCTTGTATTGCACTTTACAAGCCTGTGTCACAAGTTCCTCAAAGTAGTCGTCATTATTCATTCACTCCAGACTCAGTGGTGGTAAGCTGTTATTGAAGCCACAGCCGCCCTGGGGCAGACTGTCCATTTACCACGTGACTATATAATGTGTTGTTCATATCCTGAGCTCTTATTATGTCAGTGCCCTCTGCTGGACACGTGTGGAACTCTTTCCTTTTTAAAAAAAAAATTGAATGCCCACTAGTGGCTAGAATGAGCATTCTGGCTATTCTTTAAAAAATCATAACTCCGCACAGGAATGGGCTGGAGACTTACTTTTTTTGTAACAATTTAATTAATTAATTAATGTTCTACAGGACAGGGGCCAGATTAAATCATGGGCCGTATGTTTGACACCCCTGTGTTAGAGGATCATTAAAATGTGTAAAAACCTATACTGTTCCAAATGCTTATGCAACTCATTGTTTCAATACATTTCAAAGCTTGTGATTAAGTGAAAATTGTCATTTGTTGAATTTGCAGCATTAGGAGGTCATATTTACAGAAAACAAAAACTATTTCAATCAAAAACATCTTAACAGGTCAAGTTATATTTTAACATAGGAGCCCTTGTGTGAAGCAGCTTCAAAATTCTTAAATCCATTAAACTTGTGAGTTTTTGGAGAGTTTCTGCTTGGATTTCTTTGCAGGATGTCAGAATATTCTCCCAGAGTTGCTGTTTGGATGAAAACTGCCTCCCACCCTCATAGAAGTTTTGCTTGAGGCTCCAAAGGTTCTCAATAGGGCTGAGGTCAGGGGAGGAGGGGGTCCACATCATGATTTTCTCTCCTTTTATGCCCATAGCAGCCAGTGATGCAGAGGTTTTCTTCACAGTATGACATGGTGCGTTGTCATGATGAAGAGGATCTTGTTCGGGAAAACACGGCTCTTCTTTTTGTAGCATAGAAGACAGTGGTCAGTCAGAAACTCCACATATTTTTCAAAGGTCATTTTCACACCTTCAGGGAGCCTAAAAGGGCCTAAAGGGGCCGACCAGCTCTCTCCCCATGATTCTGGCCCAAAACATGACTCCCCCCCCTCCTTACTGACGTCACAGCCTTGTTGGGACATTGTGGCCGTTCACCAACTATCCACTACTCCATTGATCTGACCATCCAGGGTTACACGGCCTCATCACTGAACAAGACTGTTTGAAAATGAGTCTTCATGTATTTCTGAGCCACGTAGATCCTTTTTCTTTCCCATATTGCTTGAAAATGATGATCTGCTTAATAAAGGGGAACATCCTTTTTCAGTAGTTTTTCCCTTAACTGGACTTGAAAACTAATCATCCCAGGTCTCTGAGATTAATGTGAGTTATTCAAAGAGCCCCAAGACACAACACCATCCATGAGTTTCATTGAAAAAAATGTTTTTTTTTACCTTTTTGACACAAAAATACAATTTGCATAATCATTTGGAATGTAGTGTATTTGGGTACGGCTTGTCATGAAAAATGAAAGGAGGTCTCAGTACAGTTGAGAACCACTTTAGTTTGAAGAAAGTCACAGCTAGCAATTTGACTCATGGTTTCACCAAATCATGGTGGTGAAGTAGTTGATATTATCACCAAGTACTTTGAGGGGGGCTAGCCGAGGAGGTTAGGGCACCTGTTCCGGAGTTTTCACTCTGAAAGAGATAGGCATGTCCCACTGGAGGGGGCCCCAGAGAAGGTCCAGGACACACTGCAGGGACGGTCTCAGTCTGTCCATCAGCCGCTTCGAGCAAGACCCTTCACCCATTGCCTTTACCTTTGGTGTGAGTGATTGGTGGTCTATCCCATATTATGCTTTTTCCCCATACAGAATGTGACCGCAGACAGAGATGTCCGAACCCTGCAAAGCTGTTGTTATCCGTCATCAAAGGCTGTTTTCTCTTAATGCTTTTTTTTTCTTTCTAAATGCGCTGGTTCAAAGAAAAATATGACAAAATGATCTGAAGGCCACATGAAAGTTTGCGTTTTATAGCATGTCATTCCCGCAACTACCAGCAGAGGGCGCTCCAAGCCAATTCAAAATCCTGATCAGCGCAGTTTCTAACTCATTTTTTTCATCATAAAATATCACTGCTGAAGCACACTTGTTTTTAAAAGCCTCTTTAAAGACACGCCGCAACAGAATAAAATCAGGTTTGTTTTGATAAGTGCAGAAATGGCGTTGCTATCACTGGTTCGTGTCTCAGGTTTCTCAGCATTTCAGTTGCTCTTGTTTCACAGTAACAGTAACTTTAACCATTCTTTACATTTTCTCTAGTCTTGCTCTATCTTTAGTGCTGTGGCCCTTCATGTGTGTTCCATGCGTCCCGTCCCTGATTACAGGCCTACGGTGGCCTATAATCAGCCCCATTTACCGGCTGCCTGGTCCTCTCGGCCCCCTCCTCCACCCCGTCAGCGCTCTTGTGTGGCTTTAAACACAAACGCATTTGGTCCAGCACGCCTAATTGACTGTGAGTGGGAGGAACAAAGCGGCTTCTTCGAGCCGCGCGCCCGTGCAGCCAAACAGAAGTAACGCGAGCAAAACAAGAAGATGCTCAGCGCTGCGGAGGCTATTTTTGGAGGGATTAGCCCATGGGAAGAAGACGCGGAGCGGATGGTGCCGGGGAAGCATCCTTCTCTTTAATCTGCGGCGTGTGAAAGTGTGGACGTCAATGTGAGAATCAAATACAGCGATTAGGACTGAAAAGCTCACTCACTTTATTCTCACGATATGTGGTGGAAGCACACCAGTACATACAGAGAAACACAACAGGTTTGTTTCCACGCAACATCCGGGCACTGGATTCAATGCTGCGAGGTTAAAACTGGAAACTGGAAATACACCAATTTTTCACTCTCCATCCAGAGATCCTCCTCATGGCAGGTTCTGGTTTAGCCCCAGCCGTGTTCTGGGCCCCTTCTCTCCAGGGTTTCTCCATTCACGCCCTCATCTGTATCCTGCCATGAGGAGGCCCTCTGGATAGAGAATAAAACGTTGGCATCCATTAACAAATGTCAGTCCAGCTGTGTTGTTTTAACCTCATATAATTCCACAGAGAAAGTTATTTATTGAAATTCCCTCTAAACCGTGCTGAATGGGCCACACTTACTTCCAACACAAGTCAAACATGAGGGAAAAAAAACATTCTGAGACACAAGAGCACACTCGAGAACTAAATCAAACATTCCCTGTAATGAAGGTCACATTTTGGCACAAAACCAGTGCAAATGATACTCTGACCTTTGTACTTTCCAGGACTAAACCAGGACTAACCCAGATGTTCAGCAGGACGTGTGGCTCCTCTGCAGACTGTTCTTAGCTCTGTATAATTATCCCGCCCTGTTCAGCCTCTCCTCTGGGGATATTTCTGTCCTGGCACTCCCCCGCTCCGCTCTCCGAGTGTGGGGATGTGTGCCCGGCCCCGTGCCTCAGTCCGCCTGCTGTCTCTGTCTGAGCAGCCAAAGCAGGGCACTTAACCAAACATCACAGGTCCCGGCCAATGCAGTGATGGGTCACTTTATTCAGTGACGGGTTACACACAGTGGAAAGAGCACGGTTAATGCAGGGAGCTTTGTCTTCTAATGTTTGTTACTAAAGTAAGACTTTTATTATTGGAAGGTAAAAGTGTGGTAAACCAAAAAGTACAATTCCTTTGAAAAGTGACTTAAGTACATGTGAGTCCTTTTTTGCATTTAGTAATCATTATTATTGATAACTCCAGTGCATCCCGACCCCGTTATTGAACATTATGAGTATAATCCAAATGAGCCATGGCTTTACCTTTAAGGCCTCACGCATTTTACCCCCTACATGGGGAGAGATGACCGGGGTCTGAGAGGACCTGGGTCTGAGAGGACCTGGGTTTGAGGTGACCTGGGTCTGAGGTGACCTGGGTCTAAGACGACCGGGGTCTGAGGTGACCGGGGTCTGAGATGACCTGGGTCTGAGGTGACCTGGGTCTGAGGTGACCGGGGTCTAAGACGACCGGGGTCTGAGGTGACCGGGGTCTGAGATGACCTGGGTCTGAGGTGACCGGGGTCTGAGGTGACCGGGGTCTAAGACGACCGGGGTCTGAGGTGACCGGGGTCTGAGATGACCGGGGTCTGAGGTGACCGGGGTCTGAAGTGACCTGGGTCTAAGACGACCGGGGTCTGAGGTGACCGGGGTCTGAGATGACCGGGGTCTGAGGTGACCGGGGTCTGAGGTGACCGGGGTCTAAGACGACCGGGGTCTGAGGTGACCGGGGTCTAAGATGACCGGGGTCTGAGATGACCGGGGTCTGAGGTGACCGGGGTCTGAGATGACCGGGGTCTGAGGTGACCGGGGTCTGAGATGACCGGGGTCTGAGGTGACCGGGGTCTAAGATGACCGGGGTCTGAGGTGACCGGGGTCTAAGATGACCGGGGTCTGAGGTGACCGGGGTCTAAGATGACCGGGGTCTGAGGTGACCTGGGTCTGAGATGACCTGGGCCTGAGGTGACCGGGGTCTGAGATGACCTGGGCCTGAGGTGACCGGGGTCTAAGATGACCGGGGTCTGAGGTGACCTGGGTCTGAGGTGACCTGGGTCTGAGGTGACCTGGGTCTGAGGTGACCTGGGTCTGAGAGGACCGGGGTCTGAGAGGACCGGGGTCTGAGATGATCTAGGATCTCTTAACCTCATAGGGAGCCACGTGGTGTAAAATTCCATCACAAGATCAACTACACTGTCATCTCTCTCAACAGCAGAAGAAAACACACATATGAAGAGGCTCGTGTATTGAATTATTGGGTGACATTTTAGAAAGCAATAATATCACGTTTATGCATGAGACCCATGTATGTTCATTAACATGCACTGTCCCGACCAAATCAACCAATAAATACAATAAAATGACAGAAAGAACATATTCTTGTCATGTTGTAGATTTTAGGCATGTTGTTGCACTTGTTCTGTGGTGGTGCTCCACGGTGGTCTCAGAGCATGGGGTTTATGTGGTGCCCCTCCCTGGGCCCTCCCTGCCCTGTGATCTGCAGAGTATGGATGTCACCGCCCAGTCTTTAAATATAAGCTCCTACTTACAGACTGTTACATCCAAAGTTAGGAAAAGGTCCACTCCCTTTTGAACCTCTAATGTGCACTTACAGAGGGAAATGAATACATGCACAACTGTGCAGGGCTAAGAACTCGTCCAGTAAAAATGGAAGAACATCCCACACAAACAGAGGAAACTAAACACTAGGTGAACCAAGGGCCCGTCTATGGACAAACTGATCTTTTCATCTTTAAACCAGCTACTGTATCTAGATTTGTTTGAGTAACCTAAAATGCATTCAGGTTTCATCACTGAACTACAGGACCTGCTAATATCACTCTGTGCTACATCCTCCAATACAGTCATACTTGGGGATTTTAACTTGCATGTTGACTCCCCCACAAACCCATTGGCTTTTGAGTTTCTCGAACTCCTGGACTGTCTCCATCTTAAACAGCATGTAGAAGGGCCCACACACACCAAGGGGCATACCCTCGATCTGGTCATCACCGACACTGCCCCTATATACAACCTTCAAGTCCACGACTTAGGCGTGTCTGACCATAAGGCCATTTCAATGGAGCTGTCCCTGGGATGCCCATGCTCCAGACCAAAGCGTCAAATGCAGTTTAGAAACCTGAAAACGATAGATTCTGCCTCCATGAACCAGGACATTCAAAAACTCTCCTCATTCTCTAGTTTTCCAACAGTTAGTGCATCTGTTCAACATTACAACTCAGGCCTTCATAATATTCTCGACATCCATGCACCATTAAAAACAAGAACAGTTTCTTTTCCCAGATCATCCCCATGGTTCACAGATGAGCTGAGGAAAATGAAAATGACTGGTCGAGCCCTGGAGAGGCAGTACCTGGCTAGCAGGCTGGTAGTACATAAAGAAGCCTACCGAAACCATCAAAAAGCCTATTCCAAAGCTCTAGCTACAGCCCGCTCTCAATTCTATTCACACAAAATCGCCAGTAGTTCAGGAAATTCAAAACAACTATTTTCCACAGTTAGCTCGCTCATCAAACCCCACACACATGCAATCAGTGATACCACTGAGGATCAGTGTAATAGGTTCATGGACTCTTTTACCCACAAGATTGACACTATACGTTCTACCTTTCCTGATCTGACCCCCCTTCATCCAGAAAATATGCTTTTGGAGCCACTGTCCACATTCTCTAGTTTTCACAGTACTACACAGACAGAGGTAGAGGGCATCATGATGAACATGAGGGCCTCTACATGCTCCCTGGATCCACTGCCAACTCCACTTATAAAAGCCAATATCCCCGCCATCAGTCCATTAATTACTGCTGTAATAAATCATTCATTAAAATCTGGTGAAGTCCCGCCTGCTCTTAAAACTGCTGTCATTCATCCCCAACTGAAAAAACCCTCATTAGATCCTGAAAATCTGGCAAACTACCGACCAATATCCAACCTACCGTTTTTATCCAAGGTCCTGGAGAAGGCTGTTGCAGCTCAGCTTCATCATCATCTTCAAACACATAATCTGTACGAAAAATTCCAATCCGGTTTCCGGTCAGCACACAGCACAGAGACTGCCTTGGTGAGAGTAACTAATGATTTGCTGATGGCTGCAGATCAGGGCTCACCCTCCCTCCTGGTCCTCCTGGATCTGTCCGCCGCGTTTGACACCGTCGACCATCACATCCTGCTCCATCGGCTCCAGTCAGTTGTTGGCCTCACTGGTACTACCCTTGACTGGTTCCGCTCATACCTCGGAGGAAGAGAGGAGTATGTTGCCCTGGGGCAGGCCAGATCGTTGCCTCACACAGTCACCTGTGGGGTCCCTCAAGGATCGGTCCTTGGGCCGGTCCTTTTTACTATCTACATGCTCCCCCTTGGCCAGGTCATCAAAAACCACCAAGTCTCTTTTCACTGTTACGCTGATGATACACAGCTATACATGAAAATTGACTCTACATCCTCCTCAGTCCCACCGTCTGCACTCCACCTCTGCCTGGAGGAGATAAAGGCATGGATGACTAACAACTTCCTCCAGTTAAATAGCAGCAAAACTGAAGCCATCCTGATTGGCACCCGGCACCAAATCCAGTCATCCACCATATCCAATATTCATGTCTCAAGCCATAACATTCCCCTTTCCTCCTCCGTTACAAACCTAGGGGTCAGATTTGATCCTCATCTGTCATTTGAGAACCATATCCGCCACCTCTGCAAAGTGTCCTTCCATCACCTACGAAACATCGCCAAACTCCGCCCCTCCCTCTCACAATCAGACGCTGAGAAACTGGTCCATGCCTTTGTCTCCTCCAGGCTGGATTACTGCAATGCCCTCCTCGTCGGGATCCCTGGTAAGAGCCTCCTGAAGCTCCAGCACATTCAGAACTGTGCAGCCAGGATCCTGACGAGGAGGCGCAAATATGACCACATCACCCCTGTCCTCCGGTCCCTTCATTGGCTGCCCGTTCACCACAGAATCCACTACAAAATCTGCCTCCTCACATACCAGTGTGTCCATGGAACAGCCCCGGCATACCTCACTGAGCTCCTTACCCCACACACCACAACAAGGCGCCTACGGTCCACTTTCACCCACACCCTTCACCAGCCTGTGACCAAGCTCTCCACAATGGGCGACAGGGCCTTTAAGGCAGTTGCCCCGAGACTCTGGAATGCCCTGCCAGAGTCCCTGAGGGCTCCCCAGAGTGTTGAGGCCTTTAAAAAAGGCCTAAAAACACATTTATTTTTAAAGGCCTTTTCAGACTAATTTGTTTGTTTGCTGTGTTGTTTTTACTATGTGAATGTTCTTTTTGTTTTTATCAGATTTTATTATTCTGTTGTAGCACTTTGAGGTTTCACTGAAATGTAAAGTGCAATATAAATAAAATTTATTATTATTATTATTATTAATCCTGTATCTTCAGTGTGTCTCCAACTCTCTGCTCCACCTTCTGATGTTGATGAGGAGGTGCAGCTCTCCTTCTACAGTTTATTCATTGTTTGTAGCTTTATTTGAACTGCTTCATGTCAGTTTCCGCCGGTGACATGGTGTTGTCTGTGTAGGGCTGGGTCACAGCTGTCAAGTCTCCCGTTTTGGCTGTGAAACTACCGTCTTTGACCCCTCTTGGAGCTTGGTTGGGCTGGTGGGACGGCACACAGAGGTCGCCACAAAATTTCCGCCTCAACCAACCACTCCTGCTTTCACCTTACCACGCCTCTAATTCGGGCCTTCTGCTCTCCCAAAATTTTATCCGATGGGTGGGGGAGCGACTGAATTTTGCACTGCATTATGGGTAACAGCAGTCTTCGCAACTTCCGGTTCTGTCGGAGCATTTTCATTCGCTCTGCTTGCTTCATCTTTTGCTAAGAGAGGAAAACAATTCTGTAGCTGATATTTTATGATGCAGACTTTGACTGATCCAACTCCCTACATTTAAATCTAATTTTAAAAAGCCGATAGGACAAAAGATTTGCCCAGTCTCTTGCACGCCTCCTTTAGTGTTTTTGGTTTCTTGGAAAAGCTCCATCAAATCACTCAGGTCAAACGTGAATACGTCCTGATGCGTCTCTTTTTGGGATGTTGTTCTTCCCAGGCGTGGCCACACCATGGATCTATTATATTAAACTGGATAAGGCATGCTGTCCCAGCTCCTATCTCTTTACATAGAGGTGCTCAGTGGCGTATGACTCCAGTTTCGTCCGCCATAACGGCCCAAAGTGCCCGTATGACGCGTCACCTGTATCTCTGCTCCCACGGCCCAAGTGGGTGAAAGCAGCGGGAGCGCACACGGCGGCCGACGAAGCCTCAGAGCGAAGCGGACGCCATTACGCTGTAAATCAAATCTCTTAATATCATCGTTCTTTAAATACAATTTTTTTTTTAAGGCCATTTCAGGCGAAAAAGCTGCTGTACTACGATGACTTTGGGGGTTAGTTTGTCAGTGCGGGGCTTAAAAAGCTCGTTTAGCCGCTCTTGGAACAACCGGGCGCTTAGCGGCCCTTCGGACGTACGTAGCCGCGCTCATGAACTTACGCTCGGTCACTTTTCTGGGAAGTTTCGTAAGTGCTGGAAGTCTTGATATTGTGATAGAATTGATAAAAATCGAGTTATTACTTCACTGTATTTGCTAGTATAACATCACAGCTAGAATTGTTTGGCTGAAATACAAAGAATGAGCAAAAGTGTTTATATTACATTTTCATTGGTAAAATGTGAGATATTGTTTTTTATATAGCATTTATCTGTACTGCGCTGTACTGTACTGTACTGTACTGTACTGTACTGTACTGTACTGTACTGTACTGTACTGTACTGTACTGGATCCAGGACAGATGCAGAAATCATGCATTTTTTTTAAAAATAGTTTCCAATAACATGTAGGCTAGTTGTTTCTTATTAACAATAATCCAATGCTATAAACACATGCTATATTCATCATATATTTCGTATTTAGTTTTGGGCTAAAGACTTAGAGAAACATAAACTTACGTGAGATGTTTGTTAGTTGTCGCTTATCCTTGTTTTTAGTCCAGTCCGTTCATTTGTTTTGCTCAGACTTCAGCCGCTAAATCACACGCATCATCACGCACACGCTCGTGCACGTCTACGGCCCTGGTGACGTCACGTCATTAGAAAACTTTTAAAAATGTATTTTTGATGCTTTACAATTTTTTTACGAAGAAAAAAAGTCCATGTCCTAAAAATAGTAATTTTAAAGAAATATATTTGCCTCAGTCTGAAACTCCAGATGCCTGTGGACCATTTTACAGGCTGCTCCTTTTACATGAGTGTCTATGACAAAAAGGGCTTCTTGGGCTGCTGGCTGCAATACCACGGCCTGCCACTGGCACGTACTGGAGACGGGTGTAAAGAGCGGACCCCCCCACTGGGCCACACTGACATAAGCAAAAAACCTGTCAGTGTGGCCACGCCTTCGCCCACTGCGCCAGTGTGCACCAGGGGCCTTTACCCCGGCGCACACATGGGACGCACTTCTCCAATATTTGAACAGCTTTGTTTGTTTTTACTTAGTGTCTGTCAAAAGTAAAGTAAAAGGGGCAGATATTATAAGACTTGTTCTTCTCCGTTTTCTCCGATCCGTTTCATTCATACTGTGTTGGCTTGGCGGTTTTATTGGGATTGTATAACATCACTTTTGAATGAAATAAATAAATAAAATGAAAAAATGAAAAAATGAAAAAATGAAAAAATGAAAAAATGAAAAAATGAAAAAATGAAAAATGAAAAAGAAACCAAAAAACTAAAACACACATTTGGTTTGAACCTTTTCATCACTTGGTCAAGACGCCTTTTGTCAACATCATAATGTGAAGATAATTCATTTTTTCGTTCCAATTCTCTTTTAGTTCGTTTGAGTTATTTTGCTCTGACTCATTCCAGCAGAGTCCAAAATATTTTTTCCGCGCAACAAACCGCTTGTGGCATCTGCTATACTCGTGACGCTGCAGATCAACTCGTCCTTTTCCGCTACAAAGCCAGTCCACTCCAGCTCCCCAAAAGAGCGCAGGGTACAATTCATTTCCTCTTCGTGTCCCAATATTACATGCAAGTTTCAACTTCAGTGGGTTCAGAGGACAGAGCATGAGCCATCCGAATCTGCTTTCAAGCACAACCAGTGCCTTTGACAATCTTCCAAATGTTCCCGTAACAATGTCCCAATAGTTGTCACCACCAGTTAAGACTCCCAGTTCTTCTGTCTCCATTCCTCTCAGCATCTGCCAAGTGCCTTTTTCCTTGAGCTCTAGGTCCAACTCGTCACCTGCAGCCAACATTATGGAAGTGCAAACACACACTCACTTCCACGCTGTGGCCATGTCGTATGTTGCTCAGTTTTATTTCTACAACATTACATTTCACTTGCTTGGGACCATCAGAGCCAAAAGTGTGCAACTTCAGAGTCTCTTCCCTGAGGTTTAGCGCACGAGAAATGTCTTTACGCACAAAACAGCGGTGACTCCCTCCGTCGAAAAGGCAGCGAGTGAATTCAATCTGGATAGACTCAAACAGACAAAAGCAGTGATTAGGAACATTTGTTGACATGTATATTAGTGTTGGCGATCAGACCCCGGCGGTAACATCCATGTATGAAAGTCAGTATGGTGTTATGGAAGACCCGTGAAGTTGCAACAGGTAGAAGCCGTGGATGGAAGAGGCGGAGATGGGGTGGAGGCGGGTCGCAGCGCAGCTGGGAAGCGAACGAACCATGATTGCTGGGGCTTAAAGGAATAGGCCACCGTTTTTACATACTGAGATATGTTCTTACCTAACCTTAGTCGAGTTAATATATCCCCGTCTGGTCTTTGTCCGTGCGCTCTGCCAGGCAAACGGAGCACATACGCAGCCTCTCCCACATGTCATATATAGCTCCAAAAAAGCTCACGATAGAAGCTACCAAGCTCTTCCACGTGTTCCCTATTTAAATAAAGTTACGTGAAGTGTTTTCATGCGAAGTATATTTTCACAGAGATGTAACATGTCGATTTTATAAGCAGATAAAAAGGGGTACTATATTGTGAGGCGTAATGATACAGGAGCACAGCGTCCGCGCAGTAACTCCTAAAGACTTCCCCGCTCACTTCCGTCAATAGAAGCTGCGTGACTTGTAGAGAGCCTACAAGTCATGCAAGCAGAAAATTTATTTTGGGAAAGTGCTGCGCATTCCTACCTCATGGTGGAGCTCCTGAGTCCTGTGTCGTCGTCCGGGGTGAGTTGGAAATCTGTGAAACATTACTACACTATATACTTTCTGCTTGTTATCACAGCCCGGCACGATGCACGTAAAAGGCATCGTTCACAAGTTATCCAGGCTTCTTCAACTGTTCTCTGCTGCTCTACAAGTCACGCAGCTTCTACTGACGGAAGTGAGCGGGGAAGTCTTTACGAGTTACTGCGCGGACGTTTTGCTCCTGTATCATTACGCCTCACAATATAGTCCCCCTTTTTATCTGCTTATAAGATCGACATGCTACATTTCTGTGTAAATATACTTCGCATGAAAACACTTCACGTAACTTTATTTAAATAGGGAACACGTGGAAGAGCTTTGTAGCTTCTATTGTGAGCTTTTTTGGAGCTATATGACATGTGGGAGAGGCTGCGTATGTGCTCCGTTTGCGTGACAGAGCGCACGGACAAAGACCAGACGGGGATATATTAACTCGACTAAGGTTAGGTAAGAACATATCTCAGTATGTAAAAACGGTGGCCTATTCCTTTAAAAGCGAGACCGAGGGCGATGATTGGCTGCTACAGAGGTGCGGCTCTTACACTGACGGCTGAGGTGGAGGTGTGGCCCTCTCTGAAGCGGTCATTGGCTGGAGGAATGTGAGGCCCAGGTTGAATTAACGCCTAGACATCATTTGTCTTTTGACAGGAGTTTCAGTCCAGATGGTGGCGGTTTGGAGCAATACTGTCTCTGTGTTGATTCACTCGGGGAGACCGAGATGACAGTGTCAGTGGGATCATTGGAATTTCAATTTTCGTCATTTGTGCACATTGATTTAAAGTGACGTCGATTGCATTTTTCACAGCTGATATTTTTAGTGTCTTGATCCAAAACAGACACAACATCTTCCTTTAATACTTCTCCTTTTTTAGGCACACTCATTTCATCACATTCTTTGGACACATGATCATATTTTGTTCATAATTTCGTTCATAATTGTGCGAAGCATAAAGTGCAGATGCAGTCATCATTTGACAAGGTTTTTTGTGAGTGGTTTTCTCGCTCTTCGTTCGTGCACTCTGGTTTGTTTCTGGTCATGTTCACTGTGCGCGCTCGGCTGTCCACTTCTTTTCTCAGAAAATCCATAAGCGCCTCAACTTTCCAAACATTGTCATTTTCAACACCTTTACTGTTAGTTTCATTTAAATTGGACACAGTAAATTACTAGAAGTTTCCGAGACAACGCCCAAGGAGGTAAGGCTACAGATTTGAATTTCACAATCATCATACACTGCGTTCCAAATTATTATGCAAATTGTATTTTTGTGTCAAAAAGGTAAAAAAATAATAATAATTGATGAAACTCATGGATGGTATTGTGTGTCAGGGCTCTATGAGTCACTGACATTAATCTCACAGACCTGGGATGATTCGTTTTCAGGTTAAGCCCAGTTAAGGGAAAAACTATTGAAAAAGCGTGTTCCACTTTATTATGCAGATCATCATTGTCAAGCAATATGGGAAAGAAAAAGGGTCTCTCTGCTGATGAAAAGCGTGAAATAGTTGAATGCCTTGGTCTAGGTATGAAAACCTTCGATATTTCATGAAAGATTAAGTGTAATCATCATACTGATAAGAGATTTGTGGATGATTCAGAGCACACTCCGGTTTGTGCAGATAAAGGCACAATATGGACGGTTTCTGCCAGACAAATACATCAGATGAATAGAACAGATGCTACAAAGCAGCAGACAGGTATTTGAAGCTGCTGGTGCCTCTGGAGTCCCGCAAACATCAAGGTGTAGGACCCTCCAGAGGCTGCAGTTGTGCATAAACCTTCTATCCGGGCCTCCCCTAAGCGGTTAATTGAAGCTGATGAACAGAAACGGCTGCAGTGGCTCAGAAATACATGAAGACTAATTTTCAAACAGTCTTGTTCACTGATGAGGTCGTGTGACCCTGGATGGTCAAATCAATGGAGTAGTGGATAGTTGGTGAATGGCCACAATGTCCCAACAAGGCTGTGATGTCAGTAAGGAGGGGGCGGAGTCATGTTTTGGGCCAGAATCATGGGGAGAGAGCTGGTCGGCCCCTTTAGGCCCTTTTAGGCTCCCAGAAGGTGACTGACCACTGTCTTCTATGCTACAAAAAGAAGAGCCGTGCTTTCCCGAACAAAATCATCTTCATCATGACAACGCACCATGTCCTGCTGTAAAGAAAACCTCTGCATCACTGGCTGCTATGGGCATAAAAGGAGAGAAACTCATGATGTGGACCCCCTCCTCCCCTGATCTCAGCCCTATTGAGAACCTTTGGAGCCTCAACAAAAAAAATTCTATGAGGGTGGGAGGCAGTTTTTATCGAAACAGCAGCTCTGGGAGGTTATTCTGACATCCTGCAGAGAAATCCAAGCAGAAACTCTCCAAAAACTGACAAGTTTAATGGATTTAAGAATTTTGAAGCTGCTATCACACAAGGGCTCCTATGGTAAAATATAACTTGACCTGTTAATACTTTTTTGATTGAAATAGCTTTTGATTTCAGTAAATGTGACCTCCTAATGCTACAAATACAACAAATGACCATTTTCAGTTAATTACAAGCTTTAAAATGTATTGAAATGATGAGTTTCACATTTAAATGATCCTCTACCAGTTAAAGACTTGAAAATTATGCTGACTCTCATTTGAGTTGACAATGTCATTTGCATAATAATTTGGAACGCAGTGTAGAGCTGTCTGAGCGCTTTGACATCGCTTACATTTTTAACAGGATTCATTCAGGTTCAGCAATTTGGTCATGTGGGCATTGATAATGAAATCTTTTCTGCCAAATCTATTTTGAAGCAGTTGGATTGAGTTGTCATAACTTATGTCTGACAGAGCCAGCCCAGCGATGGTATTTGCCACAGCACCTGAAAGGTATGACCTTAAATAGCAGAATTTTGTCGGTCTTTGTCAAACTTTGATTTTTGTGGACTGCGCTCTCGTATTGTTCCCCAAAATATTGCCATTTGCTCACATCTCCAAAGAACTTTTCAATGACGAGTTTGGGTAGTTTTACGTTGTGATACATTGGTTCTCCTTCGTAATATATCGAATGTCCTTCTGGTGGCGCTGCTCTGAGCATCTGTTTAATCTTGGTTTGTGTGCGCATTGTTTGCTCTTTGTTCTCAAGTGCTCGTGAGATTTCGTTTTCCAAATCATCCGTGTTTGTTGCTTCTTCAATGTCAGCGTCGATTTTTGTTAACATTTGTTCTTTGTCAATCACGAGTTCAAACATTTCCTCCAATTTTGCAATATCTGGCCTTTCTTCGCCAATTTCTTCTTCTACTTTGGTTATTACTTTGCTGATGGAGGCTCGGATTGACGACCTCCAGGTGTTCGGCCATTGTGTCCTTTGTTCGTCCACGTGGTCCTCTTGCAAACTATGATTCTTCATTGCCCGTTTCCTTCTTCGGCACCAAACCAAATACGGACGGACAATCAGAAGTGTCTTTTTCATTCTTTTATTTTAACATTCTTTTAGCGGAAACATCTGCAAGACAGACATACAATGAATAAAACATGCTTTTGGAAGGTAGAAGGGCTCCACCCAGAGGAGGAGCGCAGGTCCAGGAGGAGCGCTCACAACAGCCTCACTCTGCACATTTGAACATTAATGAATTCTTCAAATGCAATTTGTTGCGGCGTGGTCCTTGCTAGTGAGAAGTAGAAAGTAGTTATGTGAAACATGAAGATTGTGCCATGGGGCAAAACACTTTTTCCCTTATTCACCTGCAGCTTCTTATCAAAGAGCTCCACACTGAGAATACTATTCCTGCAGTGGGTCATCAATATATCGTATAATAATGGAGCCTTTGGAAGAAGATTTCATGTAAACCTGGTGTTTGGCTGCTTGGCACCGTAACATCTCCATGGCGACGAGCCGGTGACGCTGCCAGAGTCACGTCTGAGGTGCGGGGAGCTGCTCACAGTACTGGTTTTAGTAATTGTATTGAACGTTGTTAACTGTTGTAAATGTCCCGCAGTGTGGCTTTACATATTTGATCGGGACCGTCGCTCGGGTCCAGGGCGGGGCTCCTGCTCAGGCGGGACCAGAGTTATTGACTGGAGACGTGCTGAAATGAAAGACCGTACACCCGCAGAACCAGAGGAGGGCTGTAACCGCTGTCTGTGACTAACGCCTGCGTAATCTTACATCCATTATTCAGAGCCGAGGTGCCGTGTTGGGGCCTCAGAGGCAGCTCGCCGTCACCAACAGAGCTTCACTCGTCGCTACGGTAATGGGGAACGTGTAAACCCATTCAGCACGCCCCGTTGGCACACAGCCACTCAACTACTGCTGCTACTACTCACATTGTCTTTCTTACAGAACACAATGTGGTCCTGATGTGTCCAAACCTCCAGAGTCTGGCACTATTTATAACCCTCCTTATGGAGATGGGATTTATTTCTCTTTACAGCGAGCCGAGTCTCCCTTTCATTTCAGTTTCATTTTGATATAAGAGACCGAACATAGGACCCTTTTTTGTGGCATTGCGAATGGTTAACATTAACACAATGAATCAACGTCAGCAAGAGTTGGCCAGCACCAGTAAAGTGCGTAGGTTCACTGTTGATAATAGAACAGAGGCCATTCAAATTCATTTATTTGACATTCTTTGTAGTTAAGAACATTTTTAGTCAGTTTCACATTTCACAGTTCGGTTCCGTCCTCCTGAGCGATTTGTTTCTTCTTCTCGTGACGAGGAGATACCAAAACAAAAGTGGAGCGAAAGGCGGTGGTGACAAGTCCACGAGGAAGGGATCTCCAACGATCTCCAACCAGAAGCTCTCCAGCCCTTTCCTGGTAGAGCTCGCCAAAGGCTCTCTACTTTCCTACACGCGTTTGTCAAGTCACATTTTAGAGGAATTTCCCTTTTTGTTCTGAACATTTGAACAGAATCTGCAAACATTTAGGTTGGCTACACAAGGACAAACTCCAAGTCATTTTCTTTAATTCTGTTGAAACCATCCACATTAAAGAGTCGATAAGGTCACAAAGGTCAGTCTGGGGCGAGTGACCTTCTCATGCAGGCCACTGACACATCACAGTGAGTGTGACATTAACATTGTTCAGCCAGTGTGCCTCCAGATGAAACTGCGACAGGAAATGAAGGTGCGTTCTCTCCTTGCATCATGTGGCTGTGAATGTGTTGAACAGAGTGAGACAGAGAGCGCTCACGGTTTTGGAAACGGTTTAGTGCGCGCTGCAGTCAACCACATCAACCGAGAAAAATGTCATTCACGACGGGAATCCATTCAACTCCAGTGGAATGAACCCGCGGCAATCTTTCACCCAAACTCCTCAAAAGTTTAGAGCTAGGTTTTATCCTATGGCTGGGATGATACACTTTTGTCAAGATCTGAAACGTATAGCAGTAATTATGATAAGTTATACAGAGGGAACTAGATGTTTACATAAGCTTTATAAAAAGACACATTCGCATTTTTTTCTCACTGTCTGACAAAAAAACAGAATTAACTTTAATCTGTTTAGGTCGATTAGAATTTAAAAAGTAATTTCTATTTGCTAAATTCCAGAAGAAGAAGAATTTTCTACACAATTGTTTATTACTTTTAATAAAACCAAAAGTTTACATACTGTATATTTCATTAATATTTGGAAACATTGTCTGTATAAATTGGATCAAACGTTTTGGATTTCCTTCCACTAACTTCTCACAATAGTTGGCAGGAATGTCGGTCCATTCGTCCAAACAAACTGGTGAAACTGAGACACATTTGTAGCCACCTTGCATGCTTATGCCTTTTCAGCTCTGCCCATACACTACAACTGGACTGAGATCAGGACTTTGTGATGACCACTTCAAAACATTGGCTTTGTTGTCATTAAGCCACTTTGTAACCAGTTTGTCAGTTTGCTTTGGGTCATTGTCCATTTGGACCCATCTGTGCCCAAGCTTTGACTTCCTGCAGAGTTCCCTCTCAGCCCATGTCGGGTCAGGACTTGATTCACTCTGGATAATGACAAACTCTGATCAGGTTCAGCATCTTCACCAGGTCTTTTGTTCTTGGGTTGATCTTCACATTTCAGACACGGCAGGTTCATCTCTGGGACACAGAACCCGCCTTCTTTCTGATCTGTTTGATGGCTGGACATTTCCATCATCGTTTGAACCAATGAAACTGGCTCCTCAAGTGTCTTGAAATTACACCCAAGGATGATCCAGACTTCATGACATCGTCATCTGGCTTTCCCAAATGGTTTGGTTTTGTAAAAAGTAATAAATCCTGAATCCCCAAAATTCTGTCTCTCATTCTTCTGGCATTTAGCAAAAAAAAAGTGAAATTTTTAGTATGTAAACATATGGTTGTCACTGTATGTTTACCTTAAACTGTGTAAAAAGAAAGCAGTGAGTGAAGTTTATAAACCAAATGTGCGTTGCGACTGAAAAGTGCTTTAGCACAACATGTAACAAAGTGCTGTGTAACTGTTACTCGAAAACAAGTGAGTGCCAGATAAAAATGCCTCCAAACACAAAGTATTACCTTACGATACAATATTTTGTCCCAGCCTTACTATAAACTAAAAGTTAACAAGTCATACTTAAGTACAGCTTTTTTATTACGTTTCTATTTAATTTAGGACGTATGGAGCCTAATTTATATTACAACGTACCCATCTCTGATTGGTTCTCTTACATCATTTTATTCATTCATTTATTTATTTATTTCATATGGTGCATTGTTTTATTGTGTTATAGCACATACCTGTCAATAGGGGGCTCTTAGGTTACAAAAGGTAAAACACATGATTAAAACAAGACACATTTTACACTTGGGTCCAACTTTGGCCCGATTTGAGCCACTGTTTGAGCCTCTGGTGAACATGTTGATGTTAGTCTGCAGTTTCAGTCCACAGTGTAGCCCTTTTGAAGGAGATTAGACTGTCCCAAAGATTTTCTAAACTTTGGGAACACACAGTAACTGAGGCTCTGGTAGAAAGAGGGTCTGAGAGAGCCCTGACCATGAAGCCAGAGAATCTGGCAGCAGCTTTTCAATTCCACACAAATTGTGGATGTTTGCTTTTGGGACTCTTCCTGGCCCACTTTCTGTATGTATTATTAAGATTTTACCTGGACATGCGAAGGTGAGAGATTATGGCAGGGATTGCATCATTCTTTTTCTTCAAACTACATTTGTAGTTCTGTGTTCCACATTGTTTTACTGGATACTTTTGTACATCTTTGCTGTGAGGTTTTTGTGAGGTTCAGATGATTTTATACTGCAGAGAATCCATAATAAGCATGAAGGGCCCAACCTTTTAAAGTAAACAAACAACTATCTTATGAATAACATTTGAGACCTACACATTTCTTCTTCTGAAACACTGAAGAGGCACCAAGAGCCCCCACAGCTGCAGCACAGTGGAGAAGGGGAATTGTTTTTATTGCCATGGTTATGAGGCGTCACAAGAGGCGCCACAAGGGAAATAAAAGGGAGAAACGAGATGATGGTGACAGACTGTTGTGGAGCAGAGGGAGCTGCGCAGGAGGAAGAGGAAGGAGGAGATGGAGGAGCTGACCGGTGCAGGACACCATGCTCTGCAACAGAGACAAACCCAAGAGGATCAGTGAAGGCAAGTACCCCAACCTCCAAAAACATGGACGGCCCACAGCGCCAAATAAAGCACTTACTTACTGTAAGTCGCAGTCATATTTTTAGGAGCATGCTTCAAACCTTTGCACATATTTCTGTAATTCTGCCCTTCTTTTGTGCACACAAAGCTTTGTTGCTGGAGAGAGCCAGTTTTTAAAGACTGTGGCTAGGAAGGCTGTTATTAGGAAAATGTTCTTTCTCAAGAAGGCAATTTGAGTGCTGAAATCATCAGGGATATCCCTGAGAAGCACTTCCTGGAGGATGGCACCCCCATGACATCATGCAGGATGGCTGTGTGAATATGGCCTATTCACGGCTATAATGGCCATTGGTCAGACCGCTCACTCAAAATCCTGAAGTACTGGGCTCTTCTTAAAACCAGGTTTGACCTCAGGAAGTGCAGGTTTACCCTCAGAATGTCTCTAGTTTTTGCATCCAAACTCTTTGTGCTGCTCTCAGTGACTGCAGTGACATCAGGATTAGCTCAGTCTGTGTTTGGTTCACACGTCACACACATGACTGAAGAGTGCACACGCACACTTCATTGTATTGAGACATGAGCTTCCAAAGTGGCATGTTTATTCATACCGCACATTTCATACACAAGGCAAGTCAATGCGCCTTGTGTCACCAAGTGTCCAGTAGGCCACTGTTTAAAGAATGTTATGAAATAATAAAAATAATAGTAACTACTCACTCACACTCACACACTACATTCACCCAGGCATCCTGGTGTTCCCCACTGGTCTCCCATCCAAGTACCAACCAGGCCCCACCTGCTTAGCTCCGGGATCTCCGGGATATGCAGAATAATGTATTACAAATATTGAGAACAGTCGATAGCATGATCTGGAGAAGGTTCTACAGTGATGTTACCCAGTTAGCCCATGCCAGTCAAACATTAATCTGTCAGGTAGTCTACACTGTGTACAGTAAGACTATGTGTGAGAACAATGACAAAGTGAGTCCAATCGAGTGGACTCTAACCTGATGGACAGTGACACACGAGGAGTCAGACTGTAACTGGTGTCAGTAATGGCTTTACAGTCATGTGACCTGCCCCACAGTGAATCATTAACATGGTGGCGATGTAAACACTGCACAAAGGTCTGTTTGCTCTGGCGTGTCACTTTAACTAAGCAGATGATGTAATTCTGTAATTAATACTCATCTGCTCTTTGTACACATTGTTCAGAGAAATATCAGTTCTAATCACTTCTCTCTTGCAGTTGGTGTCACTAACTGATTTTCACATAATAATATTGTAATGTTTGAAGTGCATGATGAGTATGAAACGTACCAATCATTCATCCAGGCTAAATACCAGAGCACAAATACTTTCCTCAGCACTAACTCTGTCCCATTGTGACTGCTCAGTAATGAGGAGCACAGAGGGCCCCTCCAGAGGCCCTTTCAGCTCGGGCCCTGGCTCCTGCTGATGAGGTCTGCTCTCTGTCTGCTAACAATGACAGACTAATAGGCTCACACAGAAATACCAGCTGAACAAGTTTTCACAGCAACAACAGTTAGCAACTTTTTCATATAAATAAAAGCAGTACTAAGTAACTTGTTTACCTTAATAAATACTTTCCGTAGTCCCTCTGGGGGTAATACAATGTTAATGGGATGATTGTCTTTCATCTCCCCCTGGTGTCTCTGCCCAGAAAACCAGAATTGCAACTTCGCTGCCACCGGGTAGGAGCCACCAATACACATTAATGTAATCACGAAGAAGAAGCTAGCAGGCTAATGGACAAAGCTAGTGCAGTATTTACAGCCAAATTTGAGTAAAAAATGATCTCCATTGTGCAATTGGATGAACAATATCCTTCTCTCCATTTGTGTTTTCTGTCAGCGTAGTATTTACTCTCACGGAAAACTGATGAGTAAAAAAACACAACATGCTACAACACCTGCAGTGCCGCTTATGGCCTCTAGGGGCAAGAGTTACTTAGTACTGCTTTAAATACACCGCGTTCCAAATTATTATACAAATTGTATTTCAGTGACAAAAAGGTAAAATATATATATATATATACATTTTTATATATACATCTCAGAGACAAAAGGAGGTCCGAGGCACTGCCGACTTGTAGTAAAAATCCTTTATTGTATGAGGGACACCAACGCGTTTCGACCACTTAGGTCTTCATCAGGGCAGACAGTGTTAAGACTAATCAAGCACACGTGCTATTAATAGTCACACGTCACGTGAGAAGTCACGTGTTGTCTGAGATGAAAATAGATACAAAATTTAAGATTAAAAAGCACAAACATATCCTTTTATATTGAAGCACATCTCACAGATACTGTTTTGCAACATGTTGAAGCAAGTATCAGGTATTATTTGGCACCAAACCTTATATAAAACAAGGGATTGGGCAGCGGACAAAAAATAAAACAAAATCAAAAGATCCCCAGAGGTTGAATCGCTTATTTGCTACAGAAAGACCGAGAAGTCCATGTCCTCATTAAGCCCTGGGGGGCGGGCAGCTCCCAAGATGTTTTGATTTTTGTGCATTTTTTGCAGTTGTGCATAAACCTTCTATCCGGCCTCCCATAAACTGTTCATTGAAGCTGATGAACAGAAACGGCTGCAGTGGCTCAGAAATACATGAAGACTCATTTTCAAACAGTCTTGTTCACTGAAGTCATGTTTTGGGCCAGAATCATGGGGAAAGAGCTGGTCGGCCCCTTTAGGCTCCCTGAAGGTGGGAAAATGACCTCTGAAAAATATGTGGAGTTTCTGACTGACCACTGTCTTCTATGCTACAAAAAGAAGAGCCGTGTTTTCCTGAACAAAATCATCTTCATCATGACCACGCACCATGTCCTGCTGTAAAGAATACCTCTGCATCACTGGCTGCTATGGGCATAAAAGGAGAAAAACTCATGATGTGGACCCCCTCCTCCCCTGACCTCAACCCTATTGAGAACCTTTGGAGCCTCAAGAAAAACATCTATGAGGGTGGGAGGCAGTTTTCATCCAAACAGCAGCTCTGGGAGGCTATTCTGACATCCTGCAGAGAAATCCAAGCAGAAACTCTCCAAAAACTCACAAGTTTAATGGATTTAAGAATTTTGAAGCCGCTCAAAGAAGGGCTCCTATGGTAAAATATAACTTGACCTGTTAAGATGTTTTTGATTGAAATAGCTTTTGATTTCAGTAAATGCTGCAAATTCAACAAATGACCATTTTCAATTAATTCCAAGCTTTAAAATGTATTGAAATGATGAGTTGCATAAGAATTTGGAACTGTAGATTTTGAGTCTTTTACTATATTTATTTTTTTGGGGAAAAAAAAGAATAATAAATGATCCTCTACCAGTTAAAGACTTGAAAATGATGCTGACTCTCATTTGAGTTGACAGTTTAGAAAATCAGAGAAAAATGTCATTTACTTAATGATTAGGAACACATTGTACTGCACATATCAACATAAGGAGAGTGAGGAGTGTCACCTACAGTATATAGGTGAACTGCCACCTTATCCACCCAGAGGAGACCGTCCCAGAGCCTATGCTGGGGCTGTTGGTCCACTGATGGACCATGTGTGTCTCTCCTTCGAGGGGGCGCAGAATTGTGCATTAATTTTTGACATACTTTGGGACAATTACTTTGGAACAGAAATAGATAGAGACTTGTGGACTTAAGTGTTGGAAACTAGAGATCCCAAGCTTTCAAACGAGCTTACCTTGGTCTGTGTATGCCTTCGGGGAGCCGCGTAACGTCGCGCAAAAGTTCAATCTTGCCAAGGGTGCCAAATTGGCTATAGGGCCGCCCTGAGCGAACACCACCACCTGGCACATGTGGCCGTTCACAACATGTGCTGAGCTGACAGAGGGAGTTTCAGCAATATTAATGAAACTCTGCATCAGGCGGAAGGAAGTCTGTAAACTCCACAGTGGTACGGCCTTGTCACGCACCAACCGCGTATGCATTCAGACTCAATATCCACCTTTTGCTTTGGCCGCACTGAGCCTCCGCACTCGCCTGCCCCGCGGTCAGCTGCATGGGGCAGCTCAGCGCTCCGACCGCACAGCTGCAGCGAAATTACAGTAGACCAATCAATAGTTGATCAAATGTAAATTCTTATTTATGCTAATGATATTTTCTATTCCCACTGTGCTGTGTGTCCTACTTTTCAGTGTCATAGATCGGGTGAGGTTCGGTGGGGACCATGCAGCAAGGGAAGGCTCACTCACAGAGCACTGAGCTTAAAGGAACAGGCCACCGTTTTCCATAGTGAGAGATGTTCTTACCTGAGCCTGTGGAAGAGCTTGGTCGCGTCTAACCTCACCCCGTTTGGAGCTATAGGAATGTACTGGGCAGTGTTGGGACTGTTACTTTAAAAAAGTAATTAGTTATAGTTACTCACTACTTGTTCCAAAAAGTAACTGAGTTAGTAACTGAATTACTCTATAATAAAAGTAACTTGTTTCCAGGGAAAGTAACTATTTGCGTTACTGTTTGAAAAAAAAAAAAGTTGCTATATGTCAAAGAATTTGGATTTTTTTGTTGTTGTTACAGGAGTTCAAAGATGTTCAAAGATGTTCAAAGTAACTGAATGAACTGAATGGGGGGTGAGTGGGGGAGGAACCCTGTGACTGAATGGTATTGTATTTGCACCGCTATTCTATTAAAACTAGCTGAGACCCGGCCTTCGGCCGGGCCTCGCTAGTCTCCACATTTGATATTCTGAGATTATGAGTGATTACAAAGAAATGTCCAACCCGTCACACAGTTCAGCTGTAGACCAGTGGTTCCCAACCCATTCCAAAAACTGTGGCCACTACAAATGTGTAAAATAATGAATGCTAAAAATAATGTCAAACAAACTGCAATTGGAGTGTTTGATGCACCTGTACTCCTTTCTTATAAACTACATCGACAATATTTTCGCTAAACTCAGGGAATAGAATTGAAGAGACAGTGGAATAATTATGGATAAATATTAGGGGTTCAGCTGTAACGGTTTGGGTCACGGTGCAGGACCCGTGGTTTGGTGCATCACGGTAGTGTACAATAAAAAAAATAATGAGTAGGTTTTGAACTGAAATAGCCTAATGATCGTTGTTAGACAGTATTTATAACCTTACAATAAAATTGGCAATGCGTTCAAAGCTGCTTTAGAATAAAATGTACCTCTGGGCTCACAATACGTGAAAGCAAAATAGAAAACAAATGGTCCAGCAGCAAAGGAAAAAAAAAGAAAGAAAACTACGCAGTGCAGGCCATGCGCTCGTTAAGTGGTAGTTTCATTTTTGCTTTTACTCACACGGAGGATAAATCAGTCGGAGCAGCGCGTTTGATTAGAGGCTCGTGTTTGAGCAGGTTTTGGGCAATGTTTAGCATGTACAGTTTTTTCGGAGACAAAGCTTTGGAGACGTATATGGGCAGGATTGGATGTTACGCATTTGTCTGCGTCTCTGACATTACGCAGCCCTGGATGTAAAATGAACCACAGCCTCGGTCACTGCAGGAGAGACTTAAACAAAGACACGCAGATGTGTTTGGGAGGATGTAACTGTACCTGTGCGGAGCGTCTGCAGGTTAGCGGTGAGTGACAATGACACACATCGCCCTGGTTGGATGCACGCGCACACATACACGCGCGCACGCACACACACACACACGCACACACGCGCGCGCACACACACACATACGCACACACCGCCCTGTTTGGATGCGCGCACACGCACGGCAGCACCAACCACGCACACACTCAGTACTGTCGCCAGGCTTCCTGGTGTTCCCAAACGGTCTCCCATCCCAGTCCTAACCAGGCCCGTCCCTGCTTAGCTTCAAAGTCGGTATGGGAAATAAACATGGCGGCGCCCAGGCGGCGGCCATTGAGATAGCGTTTTCTATAATAGATGCGGCCGTATTTAAAGAGAAAGGGGAGTAACAGGAGTAACATGTGGCAACGATCAGGGCAGACTTTACGCACAGGCATGAAGTCTCTCCGTTCATTCATCAGCAAACATAAGTTTACATGTTCTAACAGAAGGTTAGTGCCTGTAGAGTCTCTGGAGCAGAGAGCGGGGAGAGAGGAAGGAGAAAGACCGACTCCACCGATTCTGCGTCTTTGGGTTAGAATGAAGTCACAACACTATGATCAATGATCACCAACTGGATCCTCCCCCACGGCCGCGCTGTGGGGACGACAAGCCGCGGGTCGGGGACACGCGGGATTTTAGGAGCAGAGAGCACGATGCAAGACTCTGCACTGACAGTCAGAGGTGCGTGTTTAGATTCTGCTCCGTGAGACTCCGACCACCTAGGGATGGTCCGATATGAACATTTTCTGCCGATACTGATATCCGATTATTTGCCTCGCTGCTGTGGCCGATATCCGATATTTGCCGATATTTATTTCAACGTTAAAAATCAATAGAAAGGCTTACTCAAATGTGGTAAAGTTTGTAAATTGTTCCATTATTGGAATGTCTTCTGCTTATGCCTGGGACACATCTCACACACCAGGATGAAACAATCCTTTTTATTCGAAAAATACTAAAAAGACCAAATGCAATGTTGGAGTGAAATGTGAAATGTTTTTGGCTAAATATTTACTCCTATTATTATTATATTTTCACCCATGTCCTCTATTAATGGGAAACACTGACACTGGGAATATGCTAGGCTACTATTTATTGTATTTTTTATTAAAATATGTAGCCTACCATGTTGTTTAAGCTACATGTTTTAACTTTAAACAAATCTGATAAAGGACACACAGCTCTGTATGAAGCTTTGGAGCTGCAAAAAATATCATAATGTTTTGCACTTTGTTTACCCAGTAACGATAGCGGCGTTGTAACGACGGGGAGAGTAATGAATTACTCCGTTACTGAAAAAATAACGCCTAACGCCATTATTTTAAATGGTGTTATTCCGAACACTGATACTGAGAGGCCAAATGCTAACAACCTCTTTGGTCTTTTTGCGTGAATGAGGGCACACGGCAGCGTAGTGGAAAGCAGAGGCCTGGTCACTCTGAAGGACCTCAGTCTCCTCAGAAGGTGGAGGCGACTTTGGCCCTTCTTGTACAGGGAGTTGGTGTTGTGGGACCAGTCCAGATTATTGTTGAGGTGAACACCCAGGTACTTGAAACTGTCCACCTCCTCAATGTCCTCCCCCTGGATGTTCAGCGGTGTGTGCGGTAGTGGCTTCCTCGTGAAGTCGATCACCATCTCCTTCGTCTTACTGATGTTCAAGCACAGGTGGTTGCGCTCACACCAGTCTACAAAGTCTATGATGACTGACCGGTACTCCAGGTCGTTCCCCTTAGACACACAGCCCACGATGGCGGAGTCGTCGGAGAACTTCTGGAGATGACAGCTGTCCGTGTTGTATGTGAAGTCCGATGTGTAGATGGTGAAGAGAAACGGTGAGAGGACGGTGCCCTGAGGGGCCCCGGTGCTGCAGACGACCACCTCAGACTCACAGCTGCGCAGCCGCACATACTGTGGTCGCTCCGTGAGGTAGTCGATGGTCCATGTGGTGAGATGTTCATCCACTCCCGCGTCCTCCAGCTTCCCCCGCAGCAGCGCCGGCCTGATGGTGTTGAAGGCACTGGAGAAGTCAAAGAACATGACCCTCACAGCGTTCCCGGCGTGCTCCAGGTGCGTGAGCGCCCGCTCCGACAGGTAGATGACAGCGTCCTCTACTCCGATGTTGGGTCTGTAGGCAAACTGCAGCGGGTCCAGGGTGGGGCTCACCACAGAGCGGAGGTGGGTGAGGATGAGCCGCTCCATCGTCTTCATCAGGTGGGAGGTCAGGGCGACTGGTCTGTAGTGGGCCGGTTCCCTGGTGTGCGCTGTTTTAGGAACCGGGATCAGACAGGAGGTCTTCCACAGGACGGGGACCTTCTCCAAGCTGAGGCTCAGGTTGTAGATGTGGCAGAGGACCTCGGAGAGCTGGTCTGCACAGGTCCTCAGCAGCCTGGGACTGATGCCATCTGGTCCTGCAGCTTTCCCCCGCTTCAGTCGCCTCAGCTCCCTCCTCACCTGCTCCGGTGTGATGGAGAGGGGGGAGTGAGGGGGGGACCGGTGTGGGGGTGGACTGCCGGGGGTGGGGCAGGTGCTAGAGGAAGTCCGTATGGTGGGGGCTGGAGACGTGGGTGCAGGGGGGCTGGAGGCAGGTGAAGGTGGTCGGAGGAGGGGGGCAGTGTCCACTGAGCTGGAGACGTGTGAAGAGGAGGGAGTGGGGGGAGAATCAAACCGGTTGAAATGTTGGTTGAATTCATCCGCCCCGCGCTGGCCTCCATCAGCTGTCCCTCTGGCACTCTGTCCAAAACCAGAGATGTTCTTCTGTCCCCTCCACACGTCCCGTGCGTTGCCCTGCGCCAGCTTCTGCTCCAGGTTCTCCCCATAGTCCTTCTTGGCCTTCCTGATCCTCCACTGGAGTTCATGCTGGACTCTCCTCTGCTCCTCTCTGTCCCCTGAGTTGAAAGCCCTTTTCTTTTGGTTCAGGAGGGCTTTAAGTTCAGGGGTCACCCAGGGGTGGTTGTATATATGTATAGGAATACATTGGGAGAGGCCAAATTCTAACAACATCTTTGGTTGTTTTGCGTGACTGAGGGCACACACAAAGACCAGACAGGTACGTATCAACTCGTCTAAGCTCAGGCAAGAACATATCTCAGTATGGAAAAATGGAGGGCTGTTCCTTTAATTTTTTTGCCTTTTTCATTGTCAAAGTAGTCATTCGACTCTAGGTATTTCATAATGACAATAATTCATAGCAATTAACTAGAATTTAGATTTGTGATTACTTAAAAAATAATAATAATAATCGATTCCCGGCCTTAAGACTATTCTGGATGAAACCAGGTCTAAAACTGTTGCAATACATCTAAATTAACAGGGCAGAGCTAATGCAATACCACCAGAGGAACGGAGGAACCCTGAGTACCACCAGGGAAACCCTGAGTACCACCAGAGGAACCCTGAGTACCACCAGAGGAACCCTGAGTACCACCAGGGAAACCCTGAGTACCACCAGAGGAACCCTGAGTACCACCAGAGGAACCCTGAGTACCACCAGGGAAACCCTGAGTACCACCAGAGGAACCCTGAGTACCACCAGAGGAACCCTGAGTACCACCAGAGGAACCCTGAGCACCACCAGGGAAACCCTGAGTACCACCAGGGAAACCCTGAGTACCACCAGGGAAACCCTGAGTACCACCAGAGGAACGGAGGAACCCTGAGTACCAGGAGAGGAACCCTGAGTACCACCAGTGGTACGCACCAGGCTAAAATGTATATCTAAGGTCACCTTGTGTGTGACCGAGTCTGCACTCTTCTCTCTCTCTCTTCTCCTCTATGCCTCCCTCTTTCTCCTCACTCTCTCTTGTCTCTCTCCCTCCTCCCTTGTCTCTCTCTCTTCTCCTCTATGCCTCCCTCTTTCTCCTCACTCTCTCTTGTCTCTCTCTCTCCTCCCCGTCTCTCTCTCTCTCTCTCTTCTCCTCTATAACTCCCTCTTTCTCCTCACTCTCTCTCCTCCCGTCTCTCTCTCTTGTCCTCTATAATGCTCTTTCTCCTCACTCTCTCTTGTCTCTCTCCCTCCTCCCTTGTCTCTCTCTCTTCTCCTCTATGCCTCCCTCTTTCTCCTCACTCTCTCTTGTCTCTCTCCCTCCTCCCCCGTCTCTCTCTCTCTCTCTCTCTTCTCCTCTATAACGCCCTCTTTCTCCTCTCTCTCTCCTCCCCCTGTCTCTCACCTCTCTCTCTCCTCTCCATGTCCCCTCCATCTCGTTCCCCTCTCTTTTCTGCATGCTTGCCTTTGTCTGTCTCTCACTCTGGAGAGAAATATGGCGTAGCCCCAAACTGAAGCACCAGGCTCAGCCCTCTCAGCCCCAGCTCGATTGTTCTGTGAAATCATTATCACTTCATTTTCCATGAAACACTGGCTTTATTGTTTGGACATGATAAAGATTACCATGGGACTAAATCCCTCTTTGTTAGTTTCAGTGGGGAGTTTTGGCTCTGCAAATTAACTTATTTTATTTTTTTGAATTGCACACACACAAGCTTTGGGTGAATTCTCAGTCATCCAGTTGGGTTATTGAATCTTGTGAAATTACATTCAATTAAATGCGGTCATGGAGATGAAATTCCAGTGAAGTCTAGGTACAGATCACCACTGCCTGGACTGGGCAGGCTGCACACTGACTGGTCACTCTAAAGAAGACTAAGGGCCCGAGCTTGTGTTTCTAAACACAGGCTGTAGACTAAACCTATGCAATCTTGAGCTTCATACCTGGCCGGACACACTGTCATGGCGATGTTATGCACAGCAGTGGCCCCTCCCCAAGCTTTACCTGCTACAGACTGGACCAGACCAGCGGTGGTGGGAGATGTGCAGGTGCATGTGCTGGTGTTGTGACTACGCTCTTGAATCCTGGTGCGAGAATAGCTCAGTAGAATAGTTCACTGGTGACGCGAGCGTTAACTGACTCTCATGGTTGTGTTTGTGAGCTTTGCTTTAGTGAGAAAAGCTATTTCTTGATGCCAGGCACACGCTTCGACAAACGACATCAGCGTCAGGTGTCTGGGAGTTTCCTTTGTCCTTGAATCTGTTCGCTCTGAAACAGCCTTCTCCATTTAAACTTTGCACCAAAAGCATGCATCAAAGCCTACAGTTTATATGTTTATTAGAGATAATAATTTCATTAACAATTGGAAATGACTGTTATACGTGACATCCGGGGTTGGGCCGGGCCTAAAATCTAACCTCTAACCTCAGCCTCACCCTTTTTACTCTAAGCGACGCCCTCAGTGACCGGTGAAAGCCCTGATGCACTATTGTTTGTTTGCAAGATCCAACTTCGTCCGGACGTCAGACGGAAGATCGGGCCCAAACACATGTTCCTGTTTGAGCGAGGGGTGAAGGAGGCCGGCCCTCAACACCAAGGCAGTTCCAGCTGTGGATCACCTGGGACGACGCCCCGGACATGGCTTGGATTGTCTTTGGTCCTCGTGGTGGGGTGCTGAAATTGCTGCCATACCACCCGGCCCGGGGCGACTCCAGAGAGTTTGCTATAACACAGAAATCAATGGGGACTTTAAACGTGTCATAAACAAAGAAATGTCGTTTGCTCATGTAAATCTACCTGAGGCCTTTGAACACACACATTTGCATAAATCATAAGTCCCAGTCTTAGATTACTTTCAGTTGGGTTTTCAAAGACTTGTACCCAAAATGCTTAAAATTAGGTAATAAAAATGAAAAATAATTATTATGTTCAATCAAATTTCCAAAGTGTGACTAAACCCTGTTCCAAATTATTATGCAAATTATATTTTTCTCAGATTTTTTATGAATTGTCAACTCAATGACAGTCATCATTTTCAAGTCTCTAACTATTAGAGGATAGTTTGAATGTGATTGGAAAAAAACACCCTGTGATAACAATCAAAAATGTATTTAATAAACTATTTCAAATGTACTGTTCAGAATAATGATGCACAACATCGTTTCAAAACATCTCATAGGTTGTAAAGAACTGAAAATGTTCATTTATTGCATTAGAAGCATCACAAAGTCATATTTACTGAAATTAAAAGCTTACCATAAGAGCCCTTCTATGAGCAGCTTCAAAATTCTTAAATCCATTAAACTTGTGAGTTTTTGGAGAGTTTCTGCTTGGATTTCTTTGCAGGATGTCAGAATAGCCTCCCAGAGCTGCTGTTTGGATGAAAACTGCCTCCCACCTCATCTGCACAAACCCGTGTGTGCTCCACAAATCTCTTAACAGTACGATGATTTCGCTTAATCTTTCGCAAAATTTCAGAGAACCAAGGCAGTCAACTATTTCACGCTTTTCATCAGCAGAGAGATCCTTTTTCTTTCCCATATTGCTTGAAAATAGTGGTCACATCCTTTTGCAGTAGTTTTTTCCTTAACTGGGCTGTCAGTGATTCAAAGATCCCTAAGACACAACACCATCCATGAGTTTCAATGAAAAACTCTTTTTTTTCACCTTTTTGACACTGAAATGCAATTTGCATCATAATTTGGAACAGGGTTATAGTCTGATTAAAAACATAAAAAAGAATGACTGCTATTTTATGCAGAACACTTTGTAATGAGCTGTAAAATGTAGTTCTCTACCTAAAGTTGACCTGTATGGCCCCCACAAAAGCTACTGCTATAGTTAACAGGAACAAAGACACAAATATGGACACCACAACATAGAGTCCCAACCCTTTATGCTCCACTGTGACAACCAACCCCTGACCACCTGCAGGACGTGCAAGATGGCTCATACATGGCTTTAGTTTACAAGCTAGACTTGATATTGTTCACAAGCAAATCATCTGCAGGCTGATCTTCCTCCTTAGGGTAAAGGTTAGGGTTAGACTTAGGGTTCGCAGTTATACATATCCAAATCCCAAAGTGTCTCAACAGGAACGCTTACATGTTATATGCCAGTGTGAGATCTCATCTAACCATAATCATAACCCTAATCCCTGACCCGAACCCGAGTCCCCTGATCAGGGGGACGGCAGGTAACAGGGTTAACAAAACAGTGCACATTTGACACATTGGTCAGACCTTTAGAAAAGAGAAATCCTGCACTCACTTCAGTGTGCTTTGTGTGAATGAGAACATTAGTGTGTCAGAGGAAGAATGATGCACAGCGGGTAAGAAGGTCGTGGGATCCATTCCCACCAGGACGGGGCCTTTCTATGTGGAGTTTGCATGTTCTCCCCGTGGCTAGGTTTCTTCCGGGTACTCCCCTAAACTAAACACTAAAAACATGTCAAAACAATAGGCCAGAATGAGAGTGTGTTTGTGTGTGTGAGTGTGAGACAACTGATGCAAATGAGCTCATGGCTACACGGTGTGGTGTGTTCATTAACATGCACTGTCCCTACCAAATAAACCAATAAATACATGTTTCATCTGATGCTCAGTAGAAACATCATGTCATAGAGCCTCCTGGTGTAGCAGCAGACAGACAACCAGTCCTGTTTGATGACCAGCCCCATATGTTTCCTACCCAGAACCACAAGGTGACACAATATGAGCCATTTTAATTTGCTTTGTGTCCAATTGCTATAGAGTGTTTCTGATAAGGAAACGACATTATGATATGAACATTCTTTGAACAGAAAACACTTGTTCCTCTAAAGCAGGGGTGCCCAAAGTGGGGCCCGCGGGCCAAATTTGGCCCGCCGAAACAATTCTGTTGGCCCGCCAGAGAGTGACCTACTTTTGCGCTGCGTGTGGTTAATACTAACTCTCTTCCATTCATTCTCAAGGGTAAATATGGGTGCAGTACATTTTTTGACCACCAGCGTCAAATTGGGGGCGCTGTTTCTCTCCTTTCACAAAGTTAAGGAAACACTGTTGTGGTGTCTTGGTATTTATCAATTACAGAGTGTTGTAGCAGCAACTTTCACAGTTTTTCAGTTTTTTATTGCAAAGGTTGTTAACATAAACATCAGTATATGTTAAAAAGGTTAGGTTAGGTTAGGTTAAACTGACTTATAAAAGAATTGATGCTGAACTTACACTTTCAAAATAATCTAATGCGGCATTTTCTTTCAGTTAACAAATGTGGTAAAGTTACTGTAGGTGCTGTAGATACAGGTCTTGTTTTTTTTTGCACTAAATTGTTACAATGGTTGATTTTTTTTTCTACTAAAACTAGGCTTTTGCCATAGTTACCATTTGTTTTAATATAGCATGTTATTTACATGGATAGAAACAAATGCAAATGTAGGCTATCGAAAAAATAAAATAAAGTAACTTTATAATTTGCAGTTATGTGTTTTTCGTGCTTGACATCGCCGTGTTTGGCCCACGACTCAGAGGCACTTTTTCATTTTGGCCCTCGGAGGCAAAAAGTTTGGGCACCCCTGCTCTAAAGCCTGCTCTTGCTCCAGGGTGTGCGTCCCGGAGCATGTACAGTTAGTCCCCTCTGTGTCCAGTAAAGGCACACCTCTGATCACATGTGTCCACAGGATGGATCACGGAAGCATCGCCCCTTTCTCATTAGTAACAGCCAGCACAGCGCTGAGCTCCTCATGCTGAAGGGAAAAGGTTATGGAATTACAGATCTCTTTTCCCAGATTCATTACAAACGAAAGGCCATTTTTTGCTAAACTTTGAGCACAAGTCGTAGTTTGCAGAGGGCCCAAAGTCTTTCTGTTCCAGGCTTCATTGATCCACGAGGGAAATTGCACGGCCACAGTTGCTCAAAAGCCCAATAACACTTTTTTAAACAATAGTGAAGGGCAAGATGAAAATGTATAAAATCAAATCACAGATTATGTGTACACTTTTACACATGCAAATACATTATTAAGTGCATTATTAAGTAAAATAATGTACAGCATCTACATTGGAGTGTGTTTTTGCTTCTATCTCAAATCAGTTGAAACCACAAATGGAAGGCTTTTGCATGACACATGACGGGGTTAGCACAAAGGTATAATCTTCAACTACACAGTTATTATGCATAGTCGCTGACGTTTCGAGAATCATCCAGTTCTCTTCTTCAAGGGCCAAAGCTGTTACTTCCCATCAGATGCTAGACTGGGAAGTGGTGACATACTCAAACTCAACCAGTGTTATTGACTGCACAGTCACAGACAAAGCTTGCCAAAGTATCTAACATCTGATGGGAAGTAACAGCTTTGGTCCTTGAAGAAGAGAATTGGATGATTCTGGAAACGTCGGCAGCTATGTATAATAAATGTCTAGCTGAAGATTGTACTAGTGTGAAGTTAGCCCCCCCATAGTGTCCGATTTGTTTCAAAATGGTGTCATTCGTTTGTGCTTCGTTTGTGCACATTTGTGCACATAAAATTAGCGTTTGTGCGCACTTCGTTGAGATATTGATCATTGATTGATAATTGATCAGCCCCCCCTATAGTGTCAGATTCACTCCAAACTAGTGTCATTGTTTAGCTCTTTGTGTGTGCACGTGGGTGCATATAAAATTAGCACTAGTGCGCACTTCGTTTTTGAGGTATTGATCGTTGATTGGTAATCAACCCCCCCATAGTCTCCAATTTGCTTCAAAATGGTGTCATTCGTTTGTGCTTCGTTTGTGCACGTAACATTAGCGTTTTATGTGCATTTTTACGTGCACAAACGAAGAGCTAAACAATGACACTAGTTTGGAGTGAATAGGACACTATGGGGGTGGGGGGGCTGATCAATTACCAATCAATGATCAATATCTTAAAAACGAAGTGCGCACAAACGCTAATTTTATGTGCACAAACGAAGCACAAACGAATGACACCATTTTGAAACAAATCGGACACTATGGGGGGCTAACTTCACACAGGTGAAGATTGTTCTTTTTGTGTTGTATCTACCTGGATGGTTCACATCGAGCTAACGATCGTCGGTTTTCTCCCCTAAAAACAAGTATTATGCACTAACAATGTCAATAAAGCCGGCAACTGCATAAAGCAGCCTTTATGACACATGAGCCGGGCTTGACACATTTGTGGTTTATTGCACACTTTCCATGAGCTGAAACAACAAGCAAACCGGGCTAACCTAGCCTAGCCACTTGCTACCGGCACAAAATATGTCCCTCTATTCAAGCGTGTGGGCTGGATATAGGCTTAAATCCTTGCGTAGACCTGTGGGCATAGTTTAAGATCCATAGGACATGGCAGTAGCAAAGAGGAAGACTAGTTAGCCCCCAAACAGCTGTATTTTTCAGGCAAGAGCTTCCATGATGACGGCGATCACACTCGGAGCTGACGCGTGGCCAGAGCGTCTTCAGGGCTGTAGACACGTATAACA
Source organism: Gobius niger (assembly GCF_951799975.1). Taxonomy (NCBI): domain Eukaryota; kingdom Metazoa; phylum Chordata; class Actinopteri; order Gobiiformes; family Gobiidae; genus Gobius; species Gobius niger. Next base: position 1,363,227 of record NC_136872.1, read on the forward strand.
TGTATAACAGCGCCTTTTCATAAAGTGCCAGGTCTGGACAGTAGAGCAGTGGCTCAGGTGCTCGGTTAGCCCTATAACCGCTCAGCAGTGAGAAAGTGAATATAAAGGGTACTATACTGTATGACATAATAACACATTAGGAGCACTGCATTCTACTGAATCCTGAAGATATTAGCTACTGCGCGGATGTCGAAGGTCCTCAGGTGTCGTCTAGGCTCAGGTAAGAACATATCTCAGTATGGAAAAATGGCGGCCTGTTCCTTTAAAATGTTTTATTCTGGTCACTTGTCACCAATTAAGAATCACCGCTTCAGAACTTACTTTTCTATAGAAAAACAGACCTGCTCACTGGGATGAAACTGTAGTCGATACTAAATGTAGCAGGCATTACCACATCCATCTGAGTCAAACACGGAGAGCGGTCACGTGGGTTTGGAACCACGTCTCTGGCTGTAACCGTCCTCTGTCGGGACGAATCGATCGTGTTTATGAGGTGATAACGACTCTCCGCACACCGCGCTTTGGCCCTCCCTCCACCGTCCTGCCTGAGCTGTTAGTCAGAGAGAGGGAGGAGGGAGGAGGGAGAGGGAGACTGCGCCTGCTCCGTCGCCCTGATACCTCTCCTCGCTCCGGGCAGCAGCTCACTCCTCTGCTGGATGAGACGACGGAGGATGCGCACGTAGGAGACATGACGAGCGCGTGAATGAATGAAGCGAACTGGACCTTTGCTGCCACAGTAACCACGGTACGTGCGACTCCCCGTTCCCTTTGGCTGTGTGTGCGCGCGCGGAGGGCTCAGTGCGCGGCTGCTTGGCTGTTGCACATGTTTTGGATTGTATTTGTGCGATAACATGCGTGCGTACAAGCAAGGCGTCGGACCGTGTCAGACACTGTGGGGTGATTTGACTCGGGGCAGGTGTGGCGTCGCGTAAACGCCACATGTAGCAGTCTGGCAGACGCAGCCTGCGGTGACTGGGACTGTGCATGGCTGGCGTTGGAGGCGCGGTGGAGGGTGGCCGGGGTGCGCTCCACGGGGACGCGCACTGGGGTCACGGTGCGTGTCCTGGCGCTGGGCAGAGGCGCCAAGGGAGAGAAACGAGCTGTGAGATGATTTGACTGTGTGTGTGTGTGTGTGTGTGTGTGTGTGTGTGTGTGTGTGTGTGTGTGTGTGTGTGTGTGTGTGTGTGTGTGTGTGTGTGTGTGTGTGTGCGTGCGCGCGCGCGTGTGATTGTGTGTGCGTGCGTGCGTGTGTGTGCGTGTGTGCGTGCGTGCGCGTGTGCGTGTGCGTGTGTGTGTGTGGATTGATCACAGCTTGGTAAATAAATATTGTTTACGTCACAGAGTTTCTGTTATCGGTAAAGCAGGTTTATGTAAACAGCACATTCTATGTCAGTGCAAAAACATGTACAATAGGCCAGAATGAATGGAGAGTGTGAGTGAATGGTTGGTGGTGGTGGGAGGGGCCGATGGCACAGACTGGCAGCCTCGCTTCCGTCACGTCTACCTCAGGGCAGCTGTGGCTGCAATCGTAGCTCACCACCGCCAAGTCTGGAGTGAATGAATAATGACGCCAGTGTAATGGTAACATTACAATACAGTGTCAGCCATTCTTCTATCAGTCTTCTATCATTCTTCTATCAGCACACAGCCATGCGTATGACTGAGGGAGATGTAAACAGTATTTCTCACCACCCAGAGGAGCCAAAACACACCACAGTAAGATAATGACAGGCCGGAGTAAAAGCAGTCCTCCCAACATGAACTACTTGAGTAATGAGAGCGAGACCAGAACCGTCTGAAGTGTCAGCGTAGCCGTCGGCCGCACAGGTCAGACAGAACGAGAAAGAACAAAACATATTTCTAAAGAACATGGATCAAAGGAATCCTTCCTACAAATACAGGCTCAGCCTCCTGTTGGACAGTCCTGATCCAGATCGCCTCCTTTTATTTGCTCCATTATTAAAAGCAAACAGGAAGTGGAGTAAACCAATCAGTGAAGGGCGGGAAACAGTGGCACAGAGTGTACTGTGGGCCGTCTTGTGACTGGAGGGTCGGTGGTTCGAATCCCGCAGGTGCACACACTATTTGAACAGGATTACGAATCACTAAAGTCACCTTCTGTCCATGTGGCGTTCACAGCATGAACATTTTACCTCACGGTTATTGTGACCAAAATGATCTTTTCAAAGTAAAGGAACTATAACTGAATTGTTGATGGTTTCGAGGGTATTACATGTACTACAGTATTTGTAGCGGCAGAAAGGTGTTTGAATATTTTGGAACTAGATAAACCGTCTGTATCAGGAACGTGTTTGAGAAAATGCCATCTGACTGTGATCATTGTTAAATTCATAATACTGCGGCGAGAGTGGATCTATTGCATTGGCGACTAGCTCTTCCCTGCCCCCCCAGGAGCTCTGTAACGCATTGTGCCATTTCAATATGGGGCGACCCGTTACATTCTCCATCAACCCAAAGTCCCATCCTGCACTCCAGCTAAAACGCTAAGGGTAACGTACTTGCATGGGCGATAGAGTTGTGGGTGACGGTCACGAGTCATGAGGTTGGAAGTATTGCTGCCTTTAGCATAACTGTCTTCTATCAACTGTTCTTCGGCTTTCTTAAAATACTGAAAATATGGCCAGACTTCAGACTCGGTCCTCTGTGAAGGCTGACCGACTCCAGCAGAGGAGACGGTGGCTCACCAGGGGGGTCATTCTGGAGCTGCCAGGCTAATGCTGGACTCTAGAGGTTCCTTCAGGAGAAATCAAACAAATCCTTTGTCACAGCCGTTATTTGGGCTCAGATGTGGCCTATTAAAGTTTATAACACTCATATAAAGTGTCTGAACTCTGCTGCGGTCATGACTCAGGAGTCCCTCTTGTGTTGGGAAATCCCACACGGGCTCATCATTTCAGAGCTCAAATTCCCTCCACTACACTGGATATAAACTGCTTCCTTCCCATCTGTGCAGTTTGTTTGCTCGGAGGCTGAAACAGTAATCTGAAATCCATAAAGAAACATAGCTTTGAACCTTTAACCTCTGAAAGTGTAAATGAAATCTGTCTTTATGCTACAGTCATAAAACAATGGAAGTGAGAGCAGTATCTCCCTTCATTTATGGGCCATGAATTACAGCTTCATTTTGAGATGGTCGTCCCATTGGGCGCCGTTGTTTACTGATGATAAATAAATGGGGGTTTGCAGATTGTAGTCCAGCTGCAGGGTTTGCCCTTGTGTGAGACATTCATGTGTCACGTATGTTTTAATGGTGATCTCAGAGGGCTCTTTCACATGTGAACACTCCAAGTCTGTTCGGAAATGTCTGTGACATTTATTTTTCAGACAGATCAAAGCTGCTGCTAGTGTTATGCTGGGATGGACTTTGGGCCAATGGGCTCTATGCACAGTGACCCCATGTGGTTTCCGCCTGGACGGTAACCAGACGCTGTCCTTCCTGTCCGCTATCTCTTCCCATTAAAAATGAGCAGGTCTCACAGAAAAAAAGTGATAGCTCAAGATTTGGTTAAGATCAGCGAGTATAAGTTTGGATGTGACTGGAGCAGGTTAAAAAATATTACGTGAGATGTTGCAACGACACGTAAAACATCCACCGTGTTCATAGCAGTGGATGTTTCTGTCTTGAGGCTAACGCGGCTAACAAAATAAAAACTAAAACTAGCGCAAAGTGTGAACGAGTCTGCACAAAAAAGAATAGCCCTGTGAGAAGTTTAAAGGGGCTATATCCTGCTATTTTAGCCATTCCAAAGTTAAGTATAGGCATTTATATGATATATTGTACCTCTACCATTATGGAGCACTCATTTTTGTGATAAATATAAGTGTTTTCTGGAGGTATTTTTCAAACCCGGAAGATACAACGCTTCGATTCAGTTAACTCCGCCCTCTCTCTCCGCGCATACAACTTTACCGTAATGTAAATAAACAACAATAAGTGAAGTCACTTCACGATGCAGTTATACGGAGTTGACATCTGCAACACAGCTTCATAAATGGCTAACACACATGCTAATATGCTAACACACAAGCTAACACGCGTTTGGATTGACTCACCGCTCTGGTCCATCGCTGTTTACATTGTGGGACTCGCGTTGGTTATAAAAGTTAATCCACTTTGATTCTGAAGGTTCACCAAACATCCATCAGAGACAGTCACAGAAAAACAATATTTTGGTTGATAGTCGCTGAATCCCGGAGAAAAAAACAGCTAAGTGGCCTCTTCCTGAAAAGGGTTGAATATAAACTCCTCGTCCTCGTAGCCAAACGCGCTTCTTTTTCTCCGTCCGTGACATTATCGTTAGTTAAGAATAAAAAACAGCTGTGTCCAGAGTAGGTAACGAGCTCCATCTTCAGCTGCAGCGCAAACATGACTGATCTGTTCAGACGCTCAGGGGTGTTTGTTTTGGCCTCAGCTGACCTGGAAGCACTTCGGGCACATCCTTTTTTTTTTTTTCTTTTTTTTATTTTTTTTATTCATTTTTTACTCTTTGTTTCTCTCTTACGACAGAAATAATGAAAAAGCTGTTTTACAAATTAAAATCAGGCCGTAAGCATAGAATTAAGACATTACATTACAGACGTCGAGCACTTCCGTTCCGCTGTGACGACTTAACTGAACACTCAGTCGTTCACCAGGAGAGGGAGGAGCAGCTGCTCAGAGAGCAGGATTCAGGAGGATTACTGAGAGCTGCGTGAATGAAGCCACAAACCACTCTGGGGGTGTTTTTGATAAGGAAATAGCATAACAACATGGCTAAAAGCTCCAAAAAGTCGATTTTGCATGATATAGGACCTTTAAATTATATTTAGTCATTTACATGTTATAATATTGTTTTATAGCACTGGCCTTTAGCTGGCAGATAAAAGCTCCGGCCCGCTGGTGTTTCCTTCGGGGCAGGATTCACAGTGAACATGTTGTTTGTAACATGTCCATCAGTTACCAAATCCTGATCTTTATTTGTGTGGGATGAATGTAAACGATCAGCGACAGGAAGTACAGTGTATGGCTTTTTGTCCTGGAAGAGGTCACGTGAGGAAACTGTGCATGTAGCCCACATTAGCCCATTAGCAACATTTGGGACTTGACTTGAGGGGTAAACTAAAAGCTGGATTAGAGGGTTAGGGGGTACGTTTAACGTTAACCCTGGTTTTGCCGCACTACAAAGCTGGATATCAGGGTAGATCTCCATGGAAACATACCCTAAGCCCAAACCTGCTCTAGACCAGGTTTAGTTCCAGCTTAGATAAGAAGAGGCTCTTTGACCAATCAGAGGAGAGAACCCTCCGCTTTGTCACCCCACTCTTTATAAAGGGATTTTATAAAGTCGCGACATTGTGTTTTTTTGATGATGACGCGGAAAAGGCTTATTTCTCGTCCACATAATACTACGAGTGTTGCATTTCAGTGTTAATAAAGATGTTAACAAACGTGAACATGCTCCTCATGTGCTGCTCCGTTCAGATGGTGCCGTTCATGGTGAGTAGAATATGTTCGTCATGAGTTTAGTGATTTAGATATTCAGATGAACTATGACCCAGAAGCTCAAGTTCAACCAGCTTCATGGTATAGTCCTCTGGACTTGTGACTGTCTGAGCCCAGAGGACTTGAAGCAGGTGCGACTCAGGTCCTTTGCTTTAGTAAAAAGCTTTGAGGGTGCACTCACACTTCCTGCGCTGTGCACAAACTGTGGCCAAGTGAAGTCCCTAAAGCGCCGTTTGTTTGTGCATCCAATCCATCTCAGACTCAATCCATCTCCTCAAATCAAAGGAGACTCCCGGTTTGGCCCCAGTCCAGAACTGAGACTGTTCCAAAGAGTGAAAGTGTAGATAAGTAGGTCAGTGGGTGGGGCTAAGGCCGTCCTGACCAGAATTTAAATAATTGTGTTTAGTATGACATTTTGACTAAAGAGCGAGAAGAAGCTTCTGATGATAGAAGTGAAACGTCCTCAACTCCACCAGCCCAGTCCAGTCGACGGTACCTGCGCAGTTGCAGAGGCGTTAGCTGGTCCTGTCCTTACCAGGACAGGGCAGAGCGGGACACTGGGATCAGGGCGGCGGAGCCTGGCCTCATCACTGATAAATAATGGAGCTGAGACATGTTGCACACTCAATAATTCAGCTCAGCCAACTGTCGCTCACAAATGTAGGCTAGGACTTAATGAGCACATCTTCAACCAGCCCTGCTTCAGCCAGTGTGGGCCAGCCGCTGTGGGCCAGCCGCTGTGGGCCAGCCAGTGTGGGCCAGCCAGTGTGGGCCAGCCGCTGTGGGCCAGCCTGTGTGGGCCAGCCAGTGTGAACCAGCCAGTGTGGGCCAGCCAGTGTGGGCCAGCCAGTGTGAACCAGCCAGTGTGGACCAGCCTGTGTGGACCAGCCTGTGTGGACCAGCCTGTGTGGACCAGCCTGTGTGGACCAGCCAGTGTGGACCAGCCTGTGTGGACCAGCCTGTGTGGACCAGCCTGTGTGGACCAGCCTGTGTGGACCAGCCTGTGTGGACCAGCCTGTGTGGGCCAGCCAGTGTGAACCAGCCAGTGTGGACCAGCCAGTGTGGACCAGCCTGTGTGGACCAGCCTGTGTGGGCCAGCCAGTGTGAACCAGCCAGTGTGGACCAGCCAGTGTGAACCAGCCAGTGTGGACCAGCCAGTGTGGACCAGCCTGTGTGAACCAGCCAGTGTGGACCAGCCTGTGTGGGCCAGCCAGTGTGAACCAGCCTGTGTGGGCCAGCCAGTGTGAACCAGCCAGTGTGGGCCAGACAGTGTGGACCAGCCGTAGACGATGGAGATAGTTCTAATACTGCAGCGCAGCCCTGCTCAAACGAGATGGTCAAGAAGTTGTTCTTCATTTGACCTTATACCAACGCAAATGATCATTATTATTGTAACATATTGTTTGGTGAGCCGGGTCTGGGAATAGAACCTGTGTCACTATGAGGCTGTCCTTGTCTCCAGGTGTAGCTGCTCCAGAATATGTTCTTATTGTAACTGTTTCCCTTCTGTCCATGCACCCTCTGAAGGCTACAGGACTGTTCTGAGTGCATAGAAGTATACTAATAATATAGTACAATATAATATAATATGATATAATATAATATAATAGAATAGAATAGAATAGAATAGAAGTCAATTTTTTTTTGTGACTTATATCAATTTATTAGTCTTCTTTTCTTTAATTTCAAGACTATTTCTCTTTCAATTCTCTCTGAAGACGTTCATTTGTGAATTAACTGGAACCAGGGACCTTCTGAAGCTCATGGAGAAAAAAACAAGAGTAAAGGGAATTTAAAATATGGAACATAAGTTGCAGGTATTTCCACCTTCTTTAGTTTCCTGTATAATCCCATGTGTTCATTCATTGAAGTCTTTGATTTGATTCCTCCTCCTCCTCCTCGGTCTGCCGCTGCTGTTTCCTAGAATACCTCGGCCCTCGCTCCTCTCAGACGGTCTCCTAATCCATGAATGAACGGGACGCTTCTCACTAACCCATATCATGACACTATTCTGGTGCTGTTAATCTGGTTATGCGTCGCGTTGGCTGGAGCATCCCCGGAGAGAGCGTCCAATCAGCTGCTTTAATCCGCCCCTCCTCCTCGCTGACCGGGCGGGCGGTGGCGGGGGGTAAAGCCTGGTCGGGCTTCAGTGTAAAGTTAACATCCTCATTTCACTAATTTGACCCTGTGCTTTGCTGTATTTGTACTTTCCGAAGGTAATGGTGAGTGGCCAAGCCAAACCACTGGAGATCCACTGTAAAGGCAATAAGTGCCATAGATTCTTTTTAACCCCTTGAAATGCTCCTTTTCAATAAACATATACTATCCCTCACGAACCCCCCACCCAAAGAGTTATTTACACATCTCTACAGTCAACAAGCAAATACAGTTGAACACTGGAGAATACAGGTGTTCTCGATAAACACTCTTTCATTTATCCTGGCCTATTGTACATGTTTTTTTGTAGTAGGGGAAACCGGAGTACCCAGAGGAAACCTACACAGACACAGGGACAACATACAAACTCCAGTCCAGGGATTGAACCTGGGACCTTGAAGCAAGAGCACTGACCGCTGCACCACGTGCCGCCCATTTTAAACATAAGATGAGAAGCTTGTTCCAATGAAAAGGTGCTTTACCTAAATTAAAATGTTCCTATTTCTGTTTGAGTACAAGGAACTGAATGGAATTTTAAGTATTGCTTCAAATAATCAGTATTGTATTAACGACACATTAGGGTTGTGCCGATGGACGATATCATCGATTGCACTGTAAATTAAATCACAGATATAACTAATATGCACACTAGTGTCTGTGGCCTGTCAGAAGCCACGATGTGTTAGCCGTAATTATTACACATTACATTATTACATTCACATGCGTATTAGTGTGAGAAGAGCCTTGGTATTGAGGAGATGACACACTTAAGTCGTTCTCCTCTCAGACTTTACGCACGAGTTTTAACACATTTCTGTTGCAAAAGTCGTGTCCGTGACTCTGTTCAGATCATGTTTAGTTTAGATCCATTTATCCTGCAATCTCACATTTTCCTAACATGAATAGTAATATGCAGCTTCTATATAGGCTATGTAAATGTCTTTAAAAAATGCTTATAATGAGAAATGGACGATATCATCGTCCATCACGATGGTTCACTGTAAACATCATCAACGACCAATTAAGGGGACATCGCCCAACAGGGCTGGACTGGCAGAAAAAATCGGCCATATCAATATCATATTCAATGCAATAGTCGAGGTGATGAGCAAAACAATAAGCCCTTAGCTTGAACTAAAACAGTATAAGCTGCAAATCGAGGACAATAGCTGCATATTGTTTCTGCCGAATTCAACCTAACACGTCAGAGACTCAACACTTTCATCTTGTCATTTATAACTTGAAGGAACTTTTGTAAAATGACTTAACAATCTTAAAATATGCGTTCCGTTAATGAAGTTCCACTCGCGACTGCAACACAAATAAACTTCTCAAAACCAACCAAATGATCCCACTGTAGGTTTAAGATGAAACGGTAAAACTCACCACGGAGTAAGAGAGGTGTGGAGTGAAAATAGAAGTCCAAAAAAGGGCCAAACTTTGTAAATCCTTTCAATGGAAACTAGAAGATTTCCAAATTGCGCGCACTGACGACGTACATTTGTCTAAAATGTACAAAAAATAGAGGTCTAAGGTTCTGTGGGTCCTGGAGGGAGTTACAATAAACTATTTCCTCTTATATTCGCAATTTGAGGGGCATGAGTGTTATGTCCCAGAGGCCCATTGCTCATTATACGAGATTATCTGGGAACCATGACTCAAGAAAGCGCCACTAGAGGGGTATAAAAGGCGTCACATCCCTCTAATGAAGGAGTTGTGTAATTGCATAAATGTAATGATAGAGAGTCTGATGGCTTTTCCCGTTAATTGTGGGCCGGTGTGAGGTAAAACGGGCCTTATCTCGGTCTGACCGGCCCAAATACGTCGGCCCATCGGGAAAACTCCCGAATCTCCCGATGGCCAGTCCAGCCCTGTCGCCCAACCCTACGACACATGTCCAGGACGCTCCTGGTTAAATGGCTGTGGTTGTTGTGTTGGTCCTGTCAGATCAGAAGCTGGTCAGTGCCAGACCGGGAGGCTGAGGGAATACAGCTCAGCTGCAGTGAGTGGTGGATAGTGGTCGGAGGTTGGAGCTCTGGTGTAACAAACAGTCCACACTGAATGGTCCCCGAGGTCATCCAATAGAGCAAAGACAAAGACTTTCCTCCTCAAACGCTGGCGTCAGGTGTGCAGGAGACGAGCGTGGCGTGCTGGGTGATCAGGAGAGTTGGGACGTTTCCCGATATTTAAAAAATGACGGAGTGGAATCTCACAGTTGTACGCTTCCAGCCCTACAGGCTGTAACAGCTGTTTTAGACATGAATAAAGTCGATCTATAGCTGAGATTAGAAGTGTTGAAAACGTTGGCACTGATTGCACTTGAGAGCAGAGAGAGAACATATGAAGTTGAAATAACTTGTGTCGAGTCTTTTCAAGTTGGTGTCGTCCAATCAGCAGAGAAAACAGAGAAGTGTCTGTGTGAATAAAAAGTGGACAGAAAAGGCCGGCGCGGCAGAAAAAGAAAGGCATTAGCGAGTAAGTGGAGGAATAATATTTTTCATTTGCATAAGTCGCTCTGCTGACTGTGGAGCTGCATCAGGCCCAGATTATGTGTGAAAAGGGAAAGTGTCATCAGCTGGGACCGATCCTACAACCTCTGACGTACAAAGCTAATGCCCTACGAGGTGAGCTAAACTGGGGCAAGCGGGCCAGTCTAATGCATAAAACTCCCGGGACGAAATGAGGTCCCAACAGGGGACACGATGGTGCGCTCACGACGTCAACAAAACCACGACAGGGCACCGTGCCCACACAGGGAGGGAGGGGGCACGAGCAGGCACACCTTAATGTACCCATAGGCCCTGGGGCTTAAACAGAATTGTAGCCCCCCCCCCCTCAGTGCAAACCCTAACCCTAACCTATAATCCTAACCCTAAATCCCACAAAAACCTTATCCCTGCTAGTCCTACATGTATCCCTCTGGGCCAGGTAGGGCGGGCCTACCCCGGGACACACAGAGGAGCGCGGACCTGGACCTGTGTGGGGGCGTCACAAGAGGAGGCGACTGCACTGATGGAAACACGACTGACGTTCACTTCCTGGTTTACATTGCGCTGTCTTGCGTTCTTTCTTAAGGCTTAGGCTCTCACAGGTCAAACTAACAACTTTATTTACCCCATCGTGAGCTAAACCATGTTCACGTCTCCAGAGAAAAAGAGCTACAGCGTCCGCTGTGGCGCGGATCGGCCGCGCTCGGCGTGAACGCGAAGCAAAACAAAAGCACATGTTCACCCCACACAACCACACAACCACTCTCCTGGAGGCGGAGTCGATCTGGTTGGAGGAAAATGTGTGTGTCTCCACCCACTTAAATGGACTAAGTCTGGAGTGGCAAGATGTCGCGCTATCGTCTCCGTTTTGATGCACAAGATCGGGCCCATAATGTTATTAATTCTACTGTTGAGTCTCAGACTACGAGTCCGAGGCAAGTCTCAAGTCTTTAGGGGACGAGTAGGTAGCGACTTAAGCCCGACATGAGTCCGACTCTTGAGTCCCCATCTCTGCTGTGAGGATTGAGCTCTAACCTCCAAATGAAACATGTGAAACACACACGTGTCCAGTCTGTTCATTCACAGAGGGAATCACTTCAAATCCAGAAGAGTCAGTGATGTTCTCACATGTGCTGAGATGAGCTGACCTTTTAGTCCAGCTGTATGTGAACAGTTAGATGGTGGCTGGACAGTCCCTAGGGCACCGCCCCGCTCTTTTCTGCTGCCCAGAGCAGAGGCCGACCCTCACAGCCCGCTCTGGCCACTGCTCCGTGGGGCTCGGGCGGACAGTAAACATAAGGGACCTTTGGGCATCAGCGTGTAGTATAAGTGTTGGCTGTGTACAGTGCCTCTCGAAAGTATTCATACACCTTGAACTTTTGCACATTTTGTCATGTTTACAACCCTAAACATAAAGATTTTACTGAACGTTCACACACAAGTAACAGACAACTGTGAAGTGAAAGCAAAATGATACATGATTCTGTAATTTTTTAAAAAAATAGAAAAGTGAAAAGTGGGGCGTGCATAAGTATTCATACAGCATGAATGAATACTTTGTGGAACCCCCTTTTCCTGCAATAACAGCAGCAAGTCTTTTGGGGTTTGACTCTACAAGATTTGCACATGTAGAGACTGACATTTTAGCCCATTCCTCTTTACAAAACAACTCAAGCTCTGTCACATTAGAAGGAGAATGTTTGTGAACAGCAGTTTTCAGATTATTCCACAGATTTTCAATAGGATTTAGGTCAGGACTGTGACTGGGCCATTCTAACACATTAATATGTTTTTATTGAACCATTCCATTGTAGATTTATCTTTGTGTTTCGGGTCATTGTCCTGCTGAAGGTGAATCTCCGCCCCAGCCTCAGTTCTCTTGTGACTCCAGCAGGTTTTCCTCCAAAATGTCCCTGTATGTGGCTCCATCCATGTTCCCAACTATTCTTACAATCTCCCCAGTCCCCCCCCCCCCCCCCCCCCCATCTTCTAGCAAACTTCAAACAGGATTTCTCATGGCCTCCTTTCAATAATGGCTTTCTTCTTCCACTCGTCCATGAAGGCCAGATTTGTGTAGATACGACTTATAGTTGTCCCATGTACAGATTCCCCCAGCTCAGCAGCAGGACTTCACAGCTCCTCCAGAGGTATCTTGTGGCACTTGGTTGTATTTCTGACCAGTAAATCTTGGGAAATCTTTGTATAACTTAACGCTGCTTTAAACTTCTCCACAGCTTTATCCCTGACCTCTCTGGTGCTCCTTGGCCTTCATGATGTTGTTTAGTGACCAATACACTCTGACCACAGCTCTGAGGGCCTAAAAGAACAGCTGAAATTAAATTGAGGGTAGATTATTTAATGATTAGGCCAAGGAGTGAACATTCTGGAGTCATTAGGAATGTTATAAAGGCAATTTAATGCACTCAGAAAATGCTGTATGAATACTTATGCACGCCCCACTTTTCACTTTTCTATTTTTTGAAAAATAACGGAATCATGTATCATTTAGCTTTCACTTCACAGTTGTCTGTTACTTGTGTGTGAACGTTCAGTAAAAAAAGTCAAAATAAAATCTTCATGTTTAGGGTTGTAAACATGACAAAATGTGCAAAAGTCCAAGGTGTATGAATACTTTCGAGAGGCACTGTATATCTTCAGTCAGTCCTTGTGAGGTTCTATAGCGGCGGTCACTCTCCAATTCATCGACTCCGGACAGAATGCAATATCCAAAGCCAGAGTTGTTGATCAGACAAATGAGCCAGCTGCCCCTCTCCACCTCCCAGGCCGAGGGACTAGGATTTTTCAGGTGAGGGTCATTTCAAACACATCTGGGTCTCTATTAAAGCATCTCGGGCCTCTAGCACCACCTGCTGTTGAAGAAAATACTACATTATGGAGCCTCCTTTACTTGTCCTTGTCCCTCGCTGTCCTTGTGGACCCATTAGCATTCAGGACAGAGACGGGACAGCAGCAGGGGACGCCACAGCGGGGGACACTTTGGAGAGAGACAGGTGCTGTGGTTGCCTTTGGTGCTTTAAGTTTCTTTGAGCGCAGGTCTAAACTACGGTGGGTTTTAGAAAACCACCTCACAGACATGACCAAAATCAGGTTTCCTCTGTGTCAGTGCAGGTGACCTTGACGTCACGCGAGACGAGACGTGAACAGACCGTCAAGGTAACTCTGAGCTAACTTAGCCTCTGACTTCCTGGTTCAGGCTGGAGGAGCAAAATCACAATAGATTTATTGCCATTCTCACAAGCTACCAATTCTGTTCAGTGCGAATGTGCAACATGAAACACAGTCATCAGACTATATCGCACATATAACAACCACTGCTTTTGCCTGGAGGTCTACAGTACAAAATATATAACAATTATACTATAATAATATTTTGGCCATATGTGATAGACATTCTGATGACATCAGCCGGTAATTCATTTTGTAATTCATGCAGTTCTTATGTTTGAAGAGTTTCGTGGCGCTAGGCTAATGCAAGGCTAACGCATTTCTACGATGTCAGCTAGCCTGCATTAAAAACAGTGTGACCCGCTCCACAGAGCACCTGAGGCAAATCACTGATAACACCAGACTCACCATATAAATGTTTGTGTCGATAGATTCATGTTTGAAATATAACTGACCTGCATCACATCAATGATCGTATTTTGAGGAACTACGCGCTGTGTAGCTTATACAAACACGAAGCAGATGCTGCTCATATATAAGGTATTTTAAATGCAAAATGGTTCAAATGATTCTATGGACACAGACATTTATATCATTATTCTGGCGCTATAAGAGATTTTCCTCAGGTGCTCTGTGGAGCGGGTCACACTGTTTTTAATGCAGGCTAGCTGATATCGTAGAAATGCACTAGCCTTGCATTAGCCTAGCGCCACGAAGCTCTTCAAACATAAGAACTGCATGAATTACAAAAAAAATATCTCCAGGTACCAGCAACACTCTGGATAACTAGGAAATGAGGCCCTATGTCAAACATCCTGAAAAATCCCTTTAAGTGGGAAGTACGTGGGGCGGAGAAACACTTTTTCCTCCAACCAGACTCTGTGGCTGGAGGGGGCGAGGGGGAGGGTTTGTGGGGTAGTGGGGGGTGAACATGTGCATTTGTTTTGTTTCAAGCGAGGGCCGATCTGCGCCACAGCAGGATCAGCATAGGCGACACAACCATTGTTTATCTCCCGATGGGTTAATGAAGTTCTTAGTTTGACCTGTGAGAGCCTGTAATGCTTAAGGAAGAACACGAGGCAGTGAGATGTGAATGTCACCGGTGCTCCCAGGTCACCTCCTCTTGCAGGTGGTGAAGGCACAGGTGCTAGAAGATGAAGATCTGGCCCAATAAGTCTGTGGATTCTTCTAATATGCATGAGTGGAACTTTAACATCCTGGTCATACTGTGGGAGCAGTTTAAAGTGCGTCAGAGTGCGGAGAGCAGCCGCTGACTAACCCAGTGTTTGCCCGGTCAGTCGCAGTGTCAGTGCGTGTCTGTCATGTGACGCCTTCACTGACGCGCCGATGCCTTCACTGACTCACACTGCTGGGATTGTTGTCCTGTTGATGCTGGTTTGACTTGCAGAGGAGAGTGTGCAGAGGAGAGAGGAGCTGGATCCTCTCGGGTGCCTTTGTGGTTCTGGGGAGATGAAAGAACTTGCGCTGACGTGTTTGTGTGATGTCTGATGTTACTGAAGAGGTTTGGGACGCGCCCCTGCTCTGCCCTGTGATTTGGCCTCGCTCTCGCCTTTCATTTTGCCTAAATGTGTCTCACTTCCTCCTCATGGCTCTGCTCTCTTCTGTGGGCAGGAGCACCAGCGTCAGTGCACATTTCTGCTTTGGAATTCAGGAGATACTCCAGAATGTCAAAATCTAGGTCGCTGACGTACTTTGTTTACCAATGCTTACAGAAATGAAAGTCTAAAGAGCTGCTTGATTTATTCTTTTTCAAAAAAGCACACAAAACAGCGTTGTTGCCAGCAGAGGGCGCACTCAAAAACCACAGACAGTTTAAAGGCCCACCAATCACATTTATTCAACAACTAAAACATCGACAGCACAAAAATACAATAAACAAAGATACACGATACACAAAGTCCAGTCCTTACTGGACCTTCAGCCCCTGGGGCGTCTGAAAGGGAACAGGAGACAGACTGATGTCCCGGCACCATCAGTGTTGGGCAAGTTACTTTAAATGGTAGTATATTCCATAGCTAGTTTTGAAAATGTAATGTTTCTATTACACATTACTCTTTCAAAAATCGTTACTCTTGAATTACTTTTGGCAAAATATAAACTGAAAATAGTCATAATGAGCAAAAGTGCAGTCACAGATTTCTGTTTCCTTCACTGTACCCCGTTGTCTCTGTTTTGTTTTGACGACTGCAGATCTTAAACACCAGTGTGTATTTGATTTGGTGCTCCATTTTATTTGGCTGAGTTGTATTTTTTCATTCATAAATTTAAATGTACTTGTAACTCGAGTTACTTAAATAGTAATGACTAATACAATGCCATATTTAGAGTAAGTATTATGTTATATTCCTATTGTTACTGGTTATATTCCTCAGTTACTGCATAAGTCGTTACTTTTGTAGCGTTTACCCCAACACTGGTCATGACAGCAGAATTCAATGTTCAATAAACGGAGGCAGGAAAATATTGATTTTATATGAGTAACTCTTTGAAAATGCTGAAACAGAGATTACTTTTGCTCATCCTATTAAAAATAAATAAATATTTACTTTAAGCTAAATTGTGATTAATAGCGAGTGACTTAATGACAAAATGCACAATGACCAATGCTAGTAATGTCATTCCTACAAACTGCTGTGGTTTTCTTTTTTTCTTGTGATATTCGTATATATTATTTGAATTTATTTAAGTGGTGGGTCAAGTTTCTCTCCCAACTTGCCAAAAAAACACATTGACGTTAAACCTCTAAAGCCTGAAAATGATAGTAAAACCTTTTCAATCAAAATCTCCTTCAAAATAACAACATTGCTCGATTCTTTTACTTTTAATTGAACTCCTGATCTGAAATATCCACATTTCAGATCTTTCCTCTGCTTCCTCTAAAGTTTGCAAGTCTTTTGAAGTTGTAAACATATAGATTTGTAAGAAATATGCCTTCAGATCACTGTGATGTAATAGCTGTAAAAGTAAAGTGTTGGTGTGTGTCATGTGTCATGTATGGAGCGATAAGCGTGTGGTCATCACAGACTCTCCCAGGACGTGTTGAGTGGAAGTGTCAGACGGAGCCTGGGGCAGAGTGTGCTTTTATCACAGGGTCAGTGTCTGATACACTCTTAAAGGAATAGGCCACCGTTTTTAAATACTGAGATCTGCTCTTACCTCACTTTAGCCAAGTTAATATATCCCCGTTTGGTCTTTGTCCGTGCGCTCTGCCAGGCAAACGGAGCACATACGCAGCCTCTCCCACATGTCACATAGCTCCAAAAAAGCTCACGTTAGAAGCTACCAAGCTCTTCCACGTGTTCCCTATTTAAATAAAGTTACGTGAAGTGTTTTCATGCGAAGTATATTTACACAGAAATGTAACGTGTCGATTTTATAAGCAGATAAAAAGGGGGACTATATTGTGAGGCGTAATGATACGAGGAGCAAAACGTCCGCGCAGTAACTCCTAAAGACTTTCCCCGCTCACTTCCGTCAATAACCTTTAGGAGTTACTGCGCGGACGTTTTACTCCTCGTACCATTACGCCTCACAATATAGTCCCCCTTTTTATCTGCTTATAAAATCGACACGTTACATTTCTGTGTAAATATACTTCGCATGAAAACACTTCACGTAACTTTATTTAAATAGGGAACACGTGGAGGAGCTTGGTAGCTTCTATCGTGAGCTTTTTTGGAGCTATGTGACATGTGGGAGAAGCTGCGTATGTGCTCCGTTTGCCTGGCAGAGCGCACGGACAAAGACCAAACGGGGATATATTAACTTGGCTAAAGTGAGGTAAGAGCATATCTCAGTATTTAAAAACGGTGGCCTATTCCTTTAATGTGGGAGCAGGCGGCCTCATTATGTTCATGTATTCAGATTCATGTAGCGAGAGGTGAGCTACAAATGATCTAATGCACATCTTCACATCCACGGCTCGCTGAGGCGCTGAGGCGCTTACAGCTGATACTGGTGCATCAGAGCTGGCTATAGGACGTGTGCCCACGTCACTGTGATTGAACATCTCCAGATCAGATGTAGTCGACGAGAGGTAACTCCATGATTTTACTCTACTCCAAGAAAATAACAGTAACACCTCAGCAGACACTCGTAATACCAAGTAAGTTGAACCACCATCTTTATTTTAGGTTATTCAAGATTATAGATGTAATCTTTACATGATTTGGACTTTGCAGACAGAAAGTCATCATATAAATCATATATTTCAGACGATTTTTGAAGCGGCAAACAAATAGCAACATCCCAAAATGTGTGTAGATACAGTGGTATGCATAAGTATTGGCCCCCCTTTAACATTTTGCAATACTATGGACCATAAACATAAATATATTCAATTGAAATTTTATGTGAAAGACACACTAAGTGACACACAATCATGAAGTGAAATGAAATGTTATATTTATATTATTTTATCTTTTTTATAAATAAAAATCTGAGAAGTGGAATGTGCAAAAGTATAGGCCCCCTTTCCTCTCAGTGAAACAATTGCCTTCAGAAGTTTCCTGATGATTTGTGAATGATCACATGACCAATGACTAAATGGAGTCTACCTGTGTGTTTCTAATGTCAGCTCAGATACAGCTGCTCTGTGATGCTCTCAGGTCTGTTAGAGACTATTGTGGAGCAGAAGCATCATGAAGTCCAAGAACTCACCAGGTCTGGGATAAAGTTATTGACAAGTATAAAGCTTAGGTGGGGGAAACTGTACAAAGAACGGCCTGATTTGTGCCGTGTACAGCTTTATGGTCCATAGTATGGCAAAATGTGGAAAAGTTAAAGGTACTTATACCACTGTAGATAGCAAAATGTTGTTTGTATATTACACTGTTTTTACACAATAACCACCAAAGCGACTCACTCCACTCTACAATAAAACATGAAATCCTAATGTTAAAGGGACCATACAGAGTTAAAACTAAGTATTTTCCTCCCCCTACATGTTCCAGCCATGTCCTAATGTGTAGAATGAGCCCAGACCTGTTCACCACAACTGCCTCTAAAATCCTGCACTGTCACTCAAAAAGGTGCTAATTCGGGTCCGAAGTGGCGAGCTTAGTATAGAAGATGCAGTTACGCGTAAGACCTGAGGTGGCAGTAGTGAGCATAAAATGGGCAACTTGCATCTAGTCCCTTTAAAGTCAAGCCCGGGGCTGTGTGAGTGCAGCTCGTGCAGCAGCTCCGACATTATTATAACTTTCACCTGTGATCCAAAGAGTGGACATGTGTTTACATATGTGGTCGCACACAGGGAAGCCGCCATGTTGGACACGTTTCTTCCTGACTTGTGTCATCTTATTTCGGAGCTTCTCTCACCTTTGTCTGCTGATCAGAAGATGGAGCTGTTTCTCCCTCCCCTGTGTGATTCTGTGCCTGGTTTTGATACAGACAGAACTTGCTAAAGAGTAGTTTGGGCTGATAAATGACCTCAGAGACACAACACGAGAGATGGTGTTTGCTTTGCGTGTCTTGCGTCACAAAAGGCAGCACTGGCTTTTTGGGGAAATAGAGGAAGAGCAGCTGATGCGTGCCTGGGGTCAGAGCCACACACTTCTCTATTTACTCACAACAGTTTCACTTCCACAAAACAGTGCTGGGAAAAAGTTGTACGCCTTGTATTTGAGGAGAACAAGCTGGAAATCCCTGAAGACGGATGTCCAGAGAGAATAAAGTTGGGTACTCAACATTTCCCACAATGCAATTTGAAAAGTAGTGAGCAGCGTTGGACACTGGACCAGTCAATGTAGATCACAATGCACTGGGAGAGTCGGGGGAGAACAGACAGAGACAGGTCTCTGAGCGAAAGACCAATGAATGAACTCACACTGAGAGAGAGAGTACATAGAGCACTTTTTTATGTACAGCTTGTTTACACGACTTCACGATGTTTCACGTGATAACAACTTTGTACGTAAAGAAATACGTGCATTTATGTGGAAAAAAGACAGGTCAATTTAACAGCTAGTGCAGCAAATCCACTCCATGCAGCCCCTTCCTGGGTTTCAGAAATCCACATGATCCAAATACAGCGATAGTTTTCCTAGTAGTGGGCAACATGACCGAATCACCAGCAGAATCAGTGACTATATCGTCTACTTACTGTATACTACGGGCTGATATAGTAAATGAGGGGTAAGGGACGAGGGTGGACATTCGGACACAGCCATAAACGGTGACGCGTGTCAAACTGGGTCAAAACTGGCCAATCAGATTGGACGGCCATCTTGTTTTTCCTCAAAAACAGACAAAGACTTTAAACCGACGCTGACACATGTTCAGTGGAGGGGATTCCATCAGAAACGTATTTCAAAGGCCTTTTCATGCTTTTAACAGCTATGTTGAAGGTGTTGCCATGGAAACAGTGGCAACAATGACGCTCTACTTTGACTCAGTGGGGACAGTGGCTGTGAGGGGTTTCTGCTGTGTTTAATAAGTGTGCGGTACAGAACGTAGTGTCCGGGTTCACATCAGCGTTAGCTCGTGTTAGTGCCACTTGGACGCGTGGTGTGGGAGTGATCTCCAATGTTCCCTTTAGTTTCTGCTTTATAAATGCGTCTGCATGGGCGGCTGCTCCCTCGGGCTCTGCTCGGGCTCTGCTCGGGCTCTGCTCGGGCTCTGCTCGGGCTCTGCTCGGGCTCTGCTCGGGCTCTGCTCGGGCTCTGCTCGGGCTCTGCTCGGGCTCTGCTCGGGCTCTGCTCGGGCTCTGCTCGGGCTCTGGCTCGGGCTCTGTTCGGGCTCTGCCTGTGCCACCAAAGGCTTGGCTCTACGATCTATGTACTTGCATTGTCCACTCTACCCAGTACACACTTGTGTTTCCACTATACAGCACAACCGCAGTTGTTGTGGGCGGGGCCCCACAGAGGAGCACGCTGTACAGAACATATTTAAAACGTTCTAGAGCCGCGAGGAGAACAAATGTGGACACATGCTGCCTACTGGTGGGGGCTATGGAATCATTCAGAGGTGCCAGGGCTAATACTACAGGGGAAAAAAGCTGTTAAAATACGAACTATCAAGGTAAGCTACATGCTTATGTTATGCTAACACCAGCTAAAGTTGCGCTAACAGCGGCTAAATGCTAATATTGGCAAAATCCCCTTTTAGAAGAGCGGTATGATGTTGTGAAATATTCAATCCGTATGACCTGTATGTTAATAGTGAGGGCGGTCCTCTCTCTCATTGGCCAATCAGAGGCCAGCGTCTGGTCATGTTAGTCACAGGTCAGCGCTTTGGCCACTACAGAGTTCGGTCCTAAACTTACCTGGTCAGACCGGTTTCCTCACATTGGGGACTCGCGTTGGTTATAAAAGTTAATCCACTTTGATTCTGGCGAAGATTCACCAAACATCCATCAGAGACAGTCACAGAAAAACACTATTTTGGTGATAGTCACTGAATCCCGGAAAGAAATTCCAGCTCCTGGCGAGTGGCCCCTTCTTTAGGAAGGTTGAAAAAAGTCCTGCACCTCCCGTAGCCAAACGCGTTTTTCTCCGCGACATTATCGTTAGGTACGAAAAAAGAACAGGTGTGTCCAGAATAGTTTAGAAAGAGCTCCATCAGTGCAAACATGACATCTGTTCATGTTTGCACTCAAAGTGCGTTTGTTTTGTGTTGTTTTCAGCCCTGACCTGGAAGCGCTTCCTTTTTAAAAAATATATTTTTGGAGCTGTTTTATAAATTACAATCAGGCCGTAATGCATTACATTACAGAAGTTGTGATCTTCCGGTTTGACACTATGATGAAAAAAACATCAGCGTGTCACTAGTAAATGGTAAATGGTAAATAATGGTAAATGGGTGTGACACAATGAGCGTGTCACTGGTCAGTGGTTTTCCAGCAGAGGGCGGAGCAGCTGCTCAGAGCAGGATTCAGGAGGATTGCTGAGAACTGTATGAATGAAGCCAAAAACCACTCACCACGATTTTGCATGATATAGGTCCTTTAACATTGAACATGCAGTTACAAATAGGACCTGAGGTGGCGGTTGTGAGCATAAAATGACCAGCTTACATCTAGTCCCTTTAATCTACCAAGTCTAAATAAAAGTATCTCTTACTCTTACACGTTCTCACGCCTGGCAAAGAAATGGCTCTCATCAATTCAAACTTGCACCCACATGTGACGGATGTATGTGTGTGTGTTTTATCTGATTGTTGTGTATGTGAAGATTTGCTTTTACTATTATGAACTTGGTCAATGCCATTATCCATGTAAGCATGACATGATGTTTTTTGTATTATACTATAACATCAGCCTGCCCAGGGACTACGGGTGGATATTAGCACTTGAGCTATAACCTGGTACAATGCATCTCCCTTTCAGGTTAATGTTTATTGTACAATGTCCCTGTTTTTCTAAATAAACTAAACTAAATCCAGTTGCATGTTTCACTGCGTTCACCACTGGTTTGTGACAACCTTCAAAGTGTGCCCCTCAATGAAAACAGTTAGGACATAGAAGATTACACTTCCTCTGAAAGTGGCCGTGATGGCTCCAGCAGTGCATGGTGTAAGTGTCACAATGCCACTGAATCACAATACGACGACATCGCCATAAAAGCAGGTAGTCACAGGGATCGGGTCATGGCTCGGTTTTGACCATTGTATTGACCAGCCCTACTGCCAGACCAAGAGTGGCTCTGTCCCTTCAGGTAGATGACCATGCCCTTCAGGTGATTCCATGATTCTATTCCATGTGCTTGAAGACATTGGGTGGTTGGGGTTAGCAGGGCGAACCTGTCCTGTCGACGTCTCTTTGTCATTCCAATGTAAGACACTGAACAGCTACAGCACACCAGCTTCTAGAAACACACTTTTACACTTCATGAAATGCTTTATAGAATGTGTCTTGCCTGAATGAAAGTCCAGAGAGTTTTAGTTTGATGAAAGTTAGTACACTGATTACAGTTGTTGCATCTGTGTGAGCCACTAGGTTCAGACACAAGCCATGTTTTTGTGCAGGGAGACGGCTGGTAACTCTGCATCTTATCTTTCAGTGTGGGACAACTTTTAAAACTCACCAACGGAGGGTCTGGAAAAATGTGACTTAAGAGTCTCATCGCGTTCTATGAGAGCCTAGTAATGTACTCTATCCTGCTGGCCTCACAGCTGTATGTGCTGCTACACATGGCACATTCCCTGCTAGTTTCAAGCAAGGCCTCTTTGTTTAGATGCTGAACCTCCCAGTGAGCCTTCTGGAGGGTCTTTCTTATTATAATTCTTTCCATCAATTTATCATCTCTTGGGATTTGATGTCAAACTCTGTCCTCATCACAGGTTCTCCTGGCCCTTTGTAGTTGACCGTATGGTATGTTTTTGGGACAGCTTTTGTTATGCAGAATAGTTTTTGTGTCTGCTGGTTTTCTGAACTTAGTTGAGTTCACATAGCATTGGGGCTATGTTTGTCCATTTAGACATGCTATAACAATAAAGACATATTATTTTGACTCCAACGAGCACCTCTGGTTTTCAGTCACGTTCTGAGGAGGTCCAGGAAGCGCTTCTCCCTTCCTCTTTTTCATGGTTTACGCACTGTTCAGAATTTGGACTCTTTTTAGACCCGTTTTAGTCCTGATTTGATCTGGATACTGACACCTAGATACGGGTTTGATCATCTTCATCAATAATAAACCTGCGGTTGGACAATAATGTAACTGTACTGGCATACAAGCGTCGTCAACACAGACACAGATTTAGCCACTTTTCAAATCTACTGGGACTATTTTGGAAACAGGGCAACAAATGTTGTGTGACCCTCCAGGATTTTAATAAAGTCACCATCGCGTCCTGGAAGTTTTCTCAAAGCTCTGGTCTCCGTGTGCAGGTCAGTCCCAGGCCTCAAAATAACTCTGATCTGTTTTATGACAGATCACAAACACTAACGCTCCGTCTAAACTCGCCCTTTACAAAGTAAAAGTACAGAAACCTGCAGGGACATCAAACGTTTCCTGTTGTCCCTACAAAATCAAATCCGCCAAGGTTCCAGTCAGACAGAAGAATATCACTACGGTTTAGGATTACAGAGGATTGACCAACACTCACACGTGACTAAGGGAATGTTTAAGAAGTTCAGTCAGTGAATTTAATTATATCATGTCGTGTTACATGTTTAGGTCCATAAAGCGTGACCTGTGGAGGAGTTTTGTGTTATTTGTAGGTTTCACTGATCCAAAGGAGTTGCTTTTGAGTGGAAGAAAAGAGTTTTTGATGCGTTTTTGTTGTGCTTGTTTCTACGGGGCGGGAGCCGGTTGTTTTGGCTTTCTTTTCAAAGGGGTATTTGCTTTTTTCCTCTGCGTCTTCAGCACCTCCATCCCCCAGAGCACCCAAAGGCCCACAACACAAACACACAGCAGGACATCTGCATCTGCTCCTCGCTCTGGGCCGGGGGCAGATTATGCTGATTGCCGCTTGCGTAAGACCATATGTGTAATATGCATTATGAGATTGCATACATTACAGGGATTACCCACCGCCTGTTTGGGAAGAAGCCAGCGCCGTTTCTCCTCCTCCGAGTGAGCAGCTTATTAAGAACACATCAACACCTGCTCACAGCGCTCTGGGCTTAAGCAGGGACTGTTCCAGCACGAGCAGGCGCTGGCCTCTGTGCGGGGCCTGTGTCCACCTTTTTATTCATATATTGTGTATTGTTCTGCGTTTAGCTCCAGGTTGGCTCACGTCACTCTGCCCAGTGTTGCCCTGAAAACTTTGAATAAACTCGGGATTTTAAGAATGTGGATGGAGTTTTGACCTTCACTATCATCCTTCTGTCATGGTGTGAAAACAGGGATAAACAGCACAGTGCAGGCACAGCAAGCAAAAGAAAAGAAAAAAAGATAAAGGCGACTGAGACTTTTGGCTGACGATGTGTAAATTCCCCAGAATCCAGGAAGTGTTGTGTTTTCAGAATCCGAGCGCCGTCCTGAGGCTGGCTCTGTGTTTGGCAGATTAAAGGACTATTACAGATCTTTCTGACGCTGAAACAGGGGCCACCAGGGCTCAGCCAATAACATGTACAATAGGGTGTAAACGACCCTGGGAGAGTACATCATCCAGTGTTGAGCAAATGGGAATCTCTAAATGAACATAAACATTATTGAAAATGATATCATTCAATATTGAATTTATTAGGGATGCACCGATACCATTGTTTCTAAAACCAATACAAGTACTTTGAGTGCCGATACCGAATACCGATACGAGTACAAGGCATTTTCTTCAACATACTTTTATTACTTTTTCACAGCAGATTGGTTTGTAATTAGTTAATTTATTTCCTTGAGTAGACTACACTTTTAAGAGAAATTATATCAATACTGTTGGACAGCTCATGTCCTTTTATCATGTATGTATTTTCATTTAACAATAGTATTGAGATGTTACTTATTACTGCAGATAAATGGTCTCTTTCTCCTTTACTTCAGCTCCGTGTGGATTTTCTCGTGTGCATTTTGATTGTTTTGCTGCAGCTCATTTTGGCTCACTATGAACATGCTGTAAATGTAAACAATCCCGAAACAGGGATTCCTAAATAAGGAAAATCATGACTAAACGTTTGCAAATGTACAAGTTAGTTTCGAGGTTGTGAGTAAAACTGTAAATCTCACTCAGTCACTCAGAGACCTCAGTGATTTTGTGATAAAAAGATCATCATCAACAATAATTAAGAAATACTGTATATATTGTGTCTCTGTGCAATACGAGCGATGGCGATGTCGTCACATCCGTTGGCCGTGGTCGGCATTTTACATTTTCAGATCTGATGAACATTTTATTAAAATCCTATGATCAGCAAAAACAATGTTCATAAACAGGGCATTGCTTCTCTTGCGCTGTAACAGATCTATCATTTTATAAACCGAGTCAGAGGCCTGATGCATCAGCTGAGCCCACCATTCAACAAAACATCCGGCCAAAATTGCGGAATTAAACAATAACAGCGATCGCTCGTATACAATGGCTGCTTTACTTTGTGACGACGACACTAGAGGCCGCCATTGCTCATTGGAAGGCATTGCACTTTAGACACGTTATAACAGCTTTGAGGCCTGTTTTTTAAAGCACGGTGGCACAGCGGTTAGCACT
Organism: Gobius niger; assembly: GCF_951799975.1. Classification (NCBI taxonomy): domain Eukaryota; kingdom Metazoa; phylum Chordata; class Actinopteri; order Gobiiformes; family Gobiidae; genus Gobius; species Gobius niger. The sequence continues at coordinate 1,388,667 of NC_136872.1, forward strand.
CGTGCTTCACAGCTAGAAGGTCTGGGTTCGATTCCCACCTGGACGGGGCCTTTCTGTGTGGAGTTTGCATGTTCTCCCCGTGTCTGCGTACGTTTCCTCCGGGTACTCCGGTTTCCCCTACCACTAAAAACATGTACAATAGGCCAGGATGAATGCGAGTGCGTTTGAGAGTGCGCATGGGGGACGGCGGATGGAAATTAGCCCAAGGCTACAATCTGGTGTGGCTTGTTTACATGCATGATTCCATGTATGTTCATTTACATGCACTGTCCCGACCAAATAAATAATATAATAATCAAATAATTTTCTTTAAATTTCTACAGCTAGATATTGCTCCTGTGATAACACTGGGTTAGTTACAATAAAGAAACCAGGCTGGTTTCTTAATGAGGGCCGGACTGTTAGCATTGGAGCTGCGCGAACTACACGTCACACAAGGGCGGAGTCTACAGTGAAGATCCCGCCCTTATGCCCTTTTTAGGAACATTCTTCGTCAAGGATGGGGAGGGGGAGTCTGTAAATACGCCATGATTTCCCCCACGACCGTGGTCATTATGGTAAACGGGGAGGAGTGAGTAATGATAATAATAATATGTGTATGGTGCCATGTCATTGTTCCTCTTTCTCATTTAGCAATTTGTGAACAGAAGTGTGGCAGTTCATTCCAAACGCAGGCTGTTTACCCCTAAATCCCCCAAAGTGAGTGTGATCGTGCACTGCTGGATCAGTGTGAGCCATATGAGTGACGTGTGGAGGGGATGATTGTGGATTGGAGTCGGTATTAAAGACATGTACATGCAGAACAGGCCTGGGACCGCGTGAGAACACCTGACCCAGGCTTTGTCGCCACGCCAACAAAATCCAATCACGCATCAGTCATCTGTGACCCGGGGAATGATTACTGCGGCGGTGTGTCAGCTCTGTGCAGGCTCGCAGTCACAGTGGAGAACTTCAGGGAGCACACACGACACTCGATTATGTCACAATGGTAACCACGTATTTTACATGCTCTGAAACGCACCATTCTTGTATTAATTATGAAAGAATGATGACTGTAAGCATCCTTAAGTAAAGATGATAACGCAACAATCCCAACATTATAAAGCAAGCAATTACATTTCAAAAATAATCGAGGTTCAATTTCAGTCTGTAAGGAGGGGGAAAGTTCATCTATTTGGGGTGTGGCAGACCTCTCCAGAGCCGCCTGCCATTCTTCAAAGACAACAGTAACCCGTCCTAACAGAGGCGTTTCGTGCGTGTCTTGTCTTTAATCAGACAGTTACTGCTGCTGATCCGGGAGTAGGATCATTTTCAGGATAGTTTGGGCGAGCTTCGGGATCTGACGTGTCCCCTGAGACTTCCAAAACAGAAATCCAAACAGTCGGCTCAGGAGGAACAGAATCTCACATTTTCACGGCAAATCAGGGTTAGCAACAAGGACATGGTCAGCAGCGGCGCCAATGGGGCTCATCTAAAGTGGTCACTGACCCCCCCATATGACCCCCACCCTCTCCCCAGGCCGTGGCATACAGAAAGAGGAAAGACCGCAGTGCCCTCTCGAGTCCCTCCCCCCCAGTGGTTTTCTCCCTCTGCATGAATGAACATTGTGCGTGGAGTGGATAGAGCTGAGCATGTCCATCATACACGAGCAGCAGAACGCAAGAACACTTCAACTTTGATCTTCAACTAAAGTTAAACGTTCATTCATTTAGCGGAGAGGCTGCCTTGCTTCATTTCGCACCCTTCCCCAGCTATTTATTGGACAACTATTGGCCTTACATTCAGTTTAACATCCGGATGAAATCAGGCGGAGAGAAAAGTAAACTAAGTGAGCACAGGCGCGGTGTGTAATCCTCACCGTGAGGATGTGGGTCTTTTCCACCGCGGCAGCTGTAATTCTGGAGCCGAGTCCGCCGGATTATCAATGTTACTGCAACATAGAATTCAAAGGTGAATGTATTGAGTCAAGCTTGAACCCGGCTTGTGTAGAACAAGACTCCATTGAAACACAAGGGCATGGCGGTGTTTAGGGAGGAATTAGTGCTCTGTCCACCTGTGACCATTCAAAGGTCATTTTGATTTCATTGGTTACAGTTCACCCCCACATTTCTGCTGTAACCTGTAGAATGTGCACACTCCGCTTTAAACATGCTTTTAGACGGATCAAAGTGGCACAGACATTATACATATTCAAATACGAACACAAAGAACTCTCTGCCTGTTGGATGCTTCAAACAGCACATGCAGCGCACACACACACAAGAGAGGAATCATTTCACCTTTAATATTACACAACATTACAGCCGTATGGACAGTCAGCCAACAGATTTAAACAAACTATTTTATTTTGGCCTCTTCTCACCTGAGCGGTAACTTCGCAGGGCGGGCCAGCCTAACATGAGGTTAGGATAGCATCAGCATCCGAGGGCTTTGTATCGGCTTGTTGCACAATGTGGCTACGCTAGTTCCTCTGAGCTGAAGTTGTGGGCGCTAGTACTTCCTGTTCGTGTTCATTTCCATTAAGATTAGCTTCGACCTGTTCGAATCATCGCATTTCCAACAGTTTCTGTGGTGGACAGTGAGTTCCCGATCACTTCCTGCAGGTTAACGAGTTGCTGTACAGTGTAAATATTTCCGTACAGATGTTTATGTTTATAAGGATCAGTGAGTTTGACTAGAAGCTAAAGGCTAACATTAATTTAATGCATTATACAATTTGAAATACTGCCTTTTATTATTATTTTTTAATAGCATGTTAGCCTTTAGCTTCAAGACAAACTATCAATCCTTCATGATCACAGGCGTCTCTGATCTGAACTCGTTACATCAAGATTTGAACACACAGTAAATGATCATCTACCAAGAACTCACTTCCCACAACATAATCTTTAGAAAATATGATTATTATTCCAGGAAAAGAATACAGACAGGAAGTACTGGCGCTCACAACTTCAGGTCAGAGGAACTAGCATAGCCACACCGTGCAACAAGCCAATTGATGAGTCCCTATGGCAACGTCCGATTATGAGCTGCATGTTTGTGACTTTGGGACGTTCCTGACTCAATGGTTTGAACAGGTCTGAAATGTGAAAATCTGGATTTACCCATGAACCCAACGATTATGACAACAGGGAACCCAAGTGAGGGTTTTAAACAGAGTCTTCGGGATCTTCAGGAGACGTGTGGGGACATAACAAGTCAGGTTGGGTTACCTTGCCTGGACTTTATTGTCCCCATGCGGAAATTTGTCCTCTGCATGTGACCCGTAAGGAGCAGGGGACCCATCTCAGATGGGGAGCCAGGCTGATGGTCAGAATAACCTGCTGGAGGAGTCACCTATTGCAGATGTTTTTAGAACATGCAAACTCCACACAGAAAGGCCCTGTCCAGGTGGGAACTGAACCCGGGACCTTCTTACTGTGGAGTACGGGCTTGAACTAACATGCCGGCCAAGTCAGAGACATACTGAGGGGCCGACCATGGAGAGTCAGAACTAAGATTTTAAAGTCAATGTGGAATTTGACAGGAAACCAGTGGAGACTTGAAGGATGGGGCTGATGTTAAGTCTGTTTAGAGTCGTCTTGTTGCAACAAGTGAAAACAGAACTACAGTACAGTCATCATCACCAGACCAGATCAAAGTGTGGATGATCAACTCAAGATCCAGTTTTGAGAACATTTTCCTCACTTTTGAGATATTTCTCAGGTGATGAAAACAGCTTTTGGTCAGTGGATGAGAGGTGCCCCCCAAAGACAGACTGATCAAACACAACCCCAGGGTTTGAGGCGCCTTTAGACAGACGAGCCCAGACCACAGACTTCTTATTTATATAAATGCTTTTCACAGGGTGAATCAGCACACCCAGGTGGATTTTTTGTTTTGGTCATTTCTCAAAGAATATGAATGAAAACACAATAAAAACGTATTTTTCATTTACGGTCAGTGATGCTGTGAAGCCATTTGTTGTGAAAGCAAATATGTGTGAACACATTTCAAATCACCATAAAAGAATACAATACCAAAACGACCCCAGTTCCTAATGCTGTGTGTTTCCCCTCTTTAGCATCAATGAGTCTTTTGTTTAGGTGATTTGAAATGAGTTCACTTTTTTTTTCCACACAATAAATGGCTTCACAACATCACTGAAAAACACATGGAAAAAATGTTTTTTGTGTTTTCATGTGTCATATTCTTTGAGAAATGGCCAAAAAATTGAAAGTCCACCAGAATGTGACAAACAGTTAAGTTTTATCGGCACAACTGTAGGTCTGGAAAACCTCAGAATGTTAGAGGTAGAAGACGATCATGAAGTGCTCCACTGCAGGCCTTCGCTGGCCTTTGTGTGGTAAAGGGATGACGGATGAAACATGGCGGCTGTGAGCCACGGCTGGAGCCAAGTCATTGTTTTTAATGGATCTGCTCATATTGGCCAGGGGTCGGCCATCTTTTGGATCCAATCCCATCCATAAGCTAAGTTCTTGTTTGGAAAGAGCCTCAACCAATTTGAATTCAAATAAGTATTCACAGGTGAAATAGAGCTCAACTGAACCAGGAGGAGAAACTGAGGTCTGAATGAGGATCCAGGACAGAAGCATGTACTAAACAGGACTAAACCTAAAGAGGCGGAGCGGTCTTTGTAGTGTTGGTGCTTCCCTGTGCTGCTCTTGTCACATCTTACATCTGGTTTGGGAAAGAAAAAGTGCGCCTGATTGTATTTGGTTGTAGATGAAAAGTGGTGTTTGTTGTAGTGAGTCTGTGAGCTCATTGTTCAAACAGCCTCATCTGAGGAGCATCGAGCGGAGCGGCCGATCGAAGACCTCTCTGCTCCTGCATTAACCCCCCTTTAAGGCTTGTGCTCAGCACGGAACCACAGAGCAGTAAAAGACAGAGAGAGAGCAGTAAAAGACAGAGAGAGAGCAGTAAAAGACAGAGAGAGAGCAGTAAAAGACAGAGAGAGCAGTAAAAGACAGAGAGAGAGCAGTAAAAGACAGAGAGAGCAGTAAAAGACAGAGAGAGCAGTAAAAGACAGAGAGAGAGCAGTAAAAGACAGATAGAGAGCAGTAAAGGACAGAGAGAGAGCAGTAAAAGACAGAGAGAGAGCAGTAAAAGACAGAGAGAGAGCAGTAAAAGACAGAGAGAGAGCAGTAAAAGACAGAGAGAGCAGTAAAAGACAGAGAGAGAGCAGTAAAAGACAGAGAGAGCAGTAAAAGACAGAGAGAGCAGTAAAAGACAGAGAGAGAGCAGTAAAAGACAGAGAGAGAGCAGTAAAAGACAGAGAGAGCAGTAAAAGACAGAGAGAGCAGTAAAAGACAGAGAGAGAGCAGTAAAAGACAGAGAGAGCAGTAAAAGACAGAGAGAGCAGTAAAAGACAGAGAGAGCAGTAAAAGACAGAGAGAGAGCAGTAAAAGACAGAGAGAGCAGTAAAAGACAGAGAGAGAGCAGTAAAAGACAGAGAGAGCAGTAAAAGACAGAGAGAGCAGTAAAAGACAGAGAGAGAGCAGTAAAAGACAGAGAGAGCAGTAAAAGACAGAGAGAGAGCAGTAAAAGACAGAGAGAGCAGTAAAAGACAGAGAGAGAGCAGTAAAAGACAGAGAGAGCAGTAAAAGACAGAGAGAGAGCAGTAAAAGACAGAGAGAGCAGTAAAAGACAGAGAGAGAGCAGTAAAAGACAGAGAGAGCAGTAAAAGACAGAGAGAGAGCAGTAAAAGACAGAGAGAGCAGTAAAAGACAGAGAGAGCAGTAAAAGACAGAGAGAGAGCAGTAAAAGACAGAGAAAAGACAGAGAGAGCAGTAAAAGACAGAGAGAGAGCAGTAAAAGACAGAGAAAAGACAGAGAGAGCAGTAAAAGACAGAGAGAGAGCAGTAAAAGACAGAGAAAAGACAGAGAGAGCAGCAAAAGACAGAGAGAGAGCAGTAAAAGACAGAGAAAAGACAGAGAGAGCAGTAAAAGACAGAGAGAGCAGTAAAAGACAGAGAGAGCAGTAAAAGACAGAGAGCAGTAAAAGACAGAGAGAGCAGTAAAAGACAGAGAGAGCAGTAAAAGACAGAGAGAGCAGTAAAAGACAGAGAGAGAGCAGTAAAAGACAGAGAGAGCAGTAAAAGACAGAGAGAGAGCAGTAAAAGACAGAGAAAAGACAGAGGGAGCAGTAAAAGACAGAGAGAGCGCACTCTGTAGTGCGCACTCTGTAGTGCGCACTCTGTAGTGCGCACTCTGCCGTGCGCACTCTGCCGTGCGCACTCTGCCGTGCGCACTCTGCCGTGCGCACTCTGCCGTGCGCACTCTGCCGTGCGCACTCTGCCGTGCGCACTCTGCCGTGCGCACTCTGCCGGGCGCACTCTGCCGGGCACACTCTGCCGGGCACACTCTGCCGGGCACACTCTGCCGTGCACACTCTGCCGTGCACACTCTGCCGTGCACACTCTGTCGTGCACACTCTGTCGTGCACACTCTGTAGTGCACTTCCTCTGCAGGCTGTAATGATAAGGTTAAAGACTGGGGGTGTCATTACTCACCATGGGAACACTCTCCTGGCGGCTTCATTGGCTGAGGGCAGGTCTCTGGCTCATCACGGCTCGCTCATCCATCACTGGAGCCGCGCTGTGATTGGACAGGGCAGAATGCTGCCGCTCTCCAGTGCAATCGGAGAGAGGTCACAGTTCAGTCGTATGTGTGTGCTCCAGGGGAGTACAAGTACCAGGCTCTTTTCTATGTGTTTCATCTCTAAAGTCCACAGAGAGTTTGATGTTCTACAAGGATGAGGAATGGCAGTATTGGACCTCGCTGAGGTCTCGTCCCACGCCCATGATATGGCCCATTTTCTGCTGCTTGTGTTTGTGTGTTTGAGTCTCCTCTGGGGCTCATTTCCCTCTAAAGCAGATGTCCTAATCGCTGCTAGTGCAGACCTCCAGTTGTTAAAGCTTATGGTTTGTCCACAGACTTGCCTGAAGTGTAACTAACTAACAACGTCCTAATCATCACCGTTACCAATAATCAGTTGCTGATTTTTTGGGGGATAAAATGGCCTATTTTATTTAATTTGAAACTTGAAATAAAAGAAAAGAGATTTTCCTCTCAGTTGAAGTTTCCAGCTGATATCTCTGTCCCCTGCAGTGTGTGGCAGTGATTGGCTGAGGCGGTGAGCTGCAGAGCTGTAGCAGGACCAGCCCGGCCTGGAACACTCAGTGAGGAGCTCCCTGTCTTTTAGAACGTGTTTGACAGTAAAGCATGCATGAAGCTGTAGGCGACATCCAACAGCAGCTCTGGAATCCGGTGATGAGGCCTCTGAGGCTTCAACTGTTGATATTAGGCATGTCCATATGTGCAGCTTCATAATAATAATAATAATAATACATAGGTCTTATATAGCGCTTTTCAGGAAACACAAAGACGCTTTACAAGTGAGACAGACAAACAAAGATGGCAGAGCTATTGTTGGTTGTAAGTGAGCTGAAACAGGTGTGTTTTGAGCAGTTTTTTGTAGGTGGCCAGTGAGTCTGAGTTTCTGATGTGGATGGGGAGTGAGTTCCAGAGGGTGGGGGCGGCGATGGCGAAGGCTCGGTCCCCCAGGGTTCGGTGCTTTGATTTGGTGATGGGTTTGAGGAGGTTTAAGTCGGCAGAGCGGAGGCGACGGGATGGGCGGTGGCGTTGTAGGAGGTCTGTGAGGTATGGGGGGGCCAGGTTGTTGAGGGCTTTGTAGGTGATGAGCAGAACTTTGTAGTGGATGCGCTGTTGTACGGGGAGCCAGTGAAGCTGTTGGAGGACGGGGGTGATGTGGTCTCTGTAGCGGGTGTGGGTGAGGAGGCGGGCAGCAGAGTTTTGAACATATTGTAGTTTTTGTAAATCAGAGGAGGGGAGACCGTACAGGAGGCTATTGCAGTAGTCGAGTCTGGATGTAATAAATGCATGGATCAGAGTTTCAGCAGCAGATGTGGAGAGGGTGGGGCGGAGGCGAGCAATGTTACGGAGGTGGAAAAAGGCAGTTTTGGTGATCTGGCGGATGTGGGGCTTGAATGTGAGTGTGGGGTCGAAAATGAAACCAAGATTTCGGATCTGGGGAGAGGTGGGTACTGTGTGGCCATCGATGGAGAGATTGAAGTCTTGGGAGGAGGGGAGGAGTGATTTGGGACCAATGACGATGATTTCAGATTTATTGCAGTTGAGTTTGAGGAAGTTGGTGCTCATCCAGGATTTTATTGCAGAGAGGCAGTTTGTGATGGTGGATACTGTGGCAGGAGTGATGGATCTGGTGCTGAGGTAGAGTTGTGTGTCGTCTGCGTAACTGTGGAATTGTAGTCCATGATTATGAATGATAAGTCCATAATCATGGAAGTCCATAATCATGGACTTCGTCAGGACTTTTCCCCTGATTTACGCACTTCTATTTTATCCTGGTTTTGTTCCTGACACAGTTTATTTTTGTCGTTTTGAAACAATTTGATAAATTCGATTAAACAGAATGTTCTGTGGCAACATTTGAAATAATGTTATTGTGGATTTCATTTTGTCCAGCTTTAAAGCTATGATGATCTTTCTCTATAAAAACAACCTTAATTATCTCCAAGGGGCTTATTGTGCCTTAAAGCTGCTAACTTTGTAGTTTCAAGCTCTTCAAACATGACACGCACTGTCCTAAAAGGGTTTGGCTGGCAGGTGCTGGTCAGGTGTTGGTCAGGTGTTGGTCAGGTGTTGGTCAGGTGTTGGTCAGGTGCTGGTCAGGTGTTGGTCAGGTGCTGGTCAGGTGCTGGTCAGGTGCTGGTCAGGTGCTGGTCAGGTCTTGGTCAGGTGTTGGTCAGGTGTTGGTCAGGTGCTGGTCAGGTGTTGGTCAGGTGCTGGTCAGGTGTTGGTCAGGTGTTGGTCAGGTGTTGGTCAGGTCTTGGTCAGGTGTTGGTCAGGTCTTGGTCAGGTGTTGGTCAGGTGCTGGTCAGGTGCTGGTCAGGTGCTGGTCAGGTGCTGGTCAGGTGTTGGTCAGGTGCTGGTCAGGTGTTGGTCAGGTGCTGGTCAGGTGTTGGTCAGGTGCTGGTCAGGTGTTGGTCAGGTGCTGGTCAGGTGCTGGTCAGGTGTTGGTCAGGTCTTGGTCAGGTGCTGGTCAGGTGTTGGTCAGGTGCTGGTGTTGCCGACAGGAGCTAAATAAAAGTCTTGTTTCTAGGGATGCACCGATACCACTTTTTCTAAAACCGATACGAGTACTTTGATCACCGATACCAAATACCGATACGAGTACAAGGCATTTTCTTCAGTATTCTTACTTTTTTCACAGCACATTGGTTTGTAATTAGTTAATTTACTCATGTACATTTCCTTAAGTAAAGTAGGCGACACATGTAGAGAGCGCAGTCTGTAATAAAGTCAGCTCTATGTGGATTATTGGATTTACACTAAACAATTCTCCAGTTTGTTGCTTCTTCTCTCCTCAGTGAGAGCTGCGCCTCGTAGGTGCGCCTCGTAGGTGCGCTGGCCGCACGTCAAATGGTATCGGTTTCTGGTATCGGGACCTAATGAATGAGTACGAGTATGAGTACAAGCATGTGGTATTGGTGCATCCCTACTTGTTTCTGTGCCCATGAGCCACACACTTCACCTGTTGTGCTTGTGCTGTTGCCTCCGGGCGTCTCAGCCCCACCTCGGGAGTGTGGCTGGGGTGAGGAGGGGCTGAGTCATGCTGCCGCGGTGAGTGCTTAAAATAGAGATGTTCTCACGCTCCGACTGTGAAGCAGGTGACATCCACCATGTAGTTACAACAATTTCTTTCATTTCAGTCTTTTGCTATTGTTATAAAGGGAAATGTGCAAACTGTTTGGAGCTTTGAATCATGTGATGTCTTCGTTCTGTCATCAAACACTTGCCTAGAGGAATATGTCGCGTCGTTCACAGATGCCATCGATAGAATCCGGAGTTATCCATGGTTTGGGCTTCATGTATCAAGTGTTCCACACGTGTTGGTTCCATAGGAAGTGCTGAAGTGCTGCAACAAGCAGGTGCACTTGGCATTTTTGTCTTTCATAAACGCTAAAAGGCCACAGCACAAACTCAGATTTGTGCCACTGACTAAACTAAAATGTTTAACTGATTTTGAACATTTTTGCAAAACAGAATCTGAAAATGATTCAGATTTCTGTATCAGGTCAGGTTTTTGTGCTGAGTGGAATTTTCCAATCTCTTAATTCCACAAGGCTCATGATTGTGACGTTCTGTTGTTTTGTTAAACCAACCCTCAGGACGTTACACCAGCCCCAGCCGAGGGGCCGCTTTACTACATTTTCATTATTCATATCAAATAATAAAGGGGCTGGTAAATCCCTTTCACAAACTGCACCAACACTAGCACAGCCGCGGCTCCAAAAACTGCTCTTCTGTCCAGTTAGAACAACTGTTTGAACGAACAGAACTCACAAACACTGTATTGTAAACTGTTCATGAACTGATCTGAATATTTTGGTTTGTGGCTGTTTGAGAACAGTGAACTAAAGCAGGTGAATACGAGACAGTGGGCCAGATGTCGGACATGCGTCTTCTTGCATGTGCTGCTTTTGCTCTTTGTGCCTGTGCCCCGGTGAGAGGGCATTGCTTATTAAAAAAGGGTGTGCACTGAGGTGTGGTTTATTACCAGCAGAGCACTGATCTCCTATGGAAGCCCCAAACTAAAAACTGTTACAGTCCCACTGTGTTTGTCCGTGTCCCGGTCCCGCTGTAGTGCAGGTCGATATCTATGATCTGCATTAGGGGTGGGCGATATGACAAAAATAACAAAAATGTAATACAAAAATGCAATACAAAAAAAGTAACAAAAATAACTTAAATTACGCACTGAAGAAGAAAAAGAAAAAAATATACTAATTTATTCAACTTTGTGATAATCAACACAGCAAAAATAGACTCTATACATAAAAAAACACAATAACACTCCAGACAATAAAAGTAAAAAAGAAACACTAAGTTTGGTAAAGGCTTGTTGTTCGTGTCTGTTTCTGTTTGGCTTCTTTTCTGAGACGTCTCTCTCATGACGTTGAGCTGCTGTGATGTGACGCTCTGTCGCTGACCCTTTCACAATAAGAGTCTTACTAAAGCGCTAACATGCAGTGACTTTTATTGTGTAAAAGGCAAACCAGAAGCATTATGTTACCATTATTACTTGACCAAGTAATTCACCAAAGTTGAAGTCTTACATTTTTAAAGACCTGGATAAACAGCGCATTTGTGAACATAGTCCAGGATTTTAATTAAACCAATGAGACGATGCAGCGCCTGACAGAACTGTAAGGACGAAGGACACACTCGCTTCTTCACACATGTGCCAGTCAGGTAAATAAATAAATAAACACATGCTGTGATCTACACAGAGCAGCGGCGTTAGGGGCAAAGACCCGACATAAATACTGCTGAGAGAACGCTGGGTGCAAAGCTGTAGCTTGAGGAGTCTGGTCGTGTATGTGACTGGAGATGAGGCTCGCTGCTAAACGCTCGCATTAGCGCCCGATATTGTGTAGTAGAAAGTTAGCGGCTTAGGTTTGCTTCACTGACAGTGAAAAGAGTCAACTGAGCTGAAGAGCTTTGAATCATGATAAAACGATCCCACAAAAATGACAGATTGCCAGCTCTGGAGATCCTAAGACGGTCTAATATCGTCATATCGCCCAGCCCTAGTTTGCACTCAGCCAAAACGCAAAAACAAACAAAAGCAACGTGTTCACCCCACTCCCCCATCACCCCTCTCCCTGTCCTGTCCACTAATGCCCCAGGTCTGAGGAGCACATGGCACCCCTCTGTTTAGAAACACAGATCGGGCCCATGGACTTTATACCAGCTGACTGCAGATCAAGTCATTTACAAATTCACTACAAAATGGTTGCCCGTGCACGGACTCTGCAGTGCTGAGTGAATGCATGGCCAGAGCAGACTGGCCCAGAGACAGTGCAGGCATCAGTCAGTCGTCCTCACACCAGCGCTCCTCACACCAGCGCTCCTCACACCAGCGCTCCTCGACACGCTGTCAGAGCGTCTGAGGAGTCCGCCTGGGGATTCATCCACACAGGAAAATCCAGCTCAGATAAACACAAAGCTACGGCTCAGAGGGTTCAGCGGGATGTCTTCTAACCGGAGGGTTGGCGGTTCAAATCCCGGCTTCCCCAGCTGTGAACTGCCACTGTGTCGTTCACCCTCCGGCCTCTGTGTGGATGTGACATCTGGAGCGGCTCTTTTCACGTCCGAAGTTTCGCCCGTCTAGAAACTACTTTACTTTTGGATCCAGCACTTCTTTGTTATAATAAATGCATTAGTCCAGGGGTGGCTAACTAGTCAGAGACCAAGAGCCGAAACGTTCAACCTTGATCCTGTGAAGAGCCACAAAGGCACCGACCATTTGCGAGATCCAGGGGTGGTACGTTGATTAAATATAATGTGACTGTTATATTTAATCACAATAAACTATAACTTTATGCATGGCCTTTTTTTTTCAATAATTGTATTAGATGTATTGGTTTTACTCCTAACCAAGATTGAAATAGATATATATTAATTTAACATTAACATTTTGTTCTGTTCTGACTGGGACAGAATTAGATTTTGTTTTTTTAAAGCTGGGGTGTGTTTGTATGGGGGGCCCTGCCCACTGAGCCCCCTTCTCTGATTCGCCCCTGGCCTGTGGCTCAGTGCAGCTCGGTCCTGACTGGACTGCGCAGAGAGAAGGCACTCTAGGCTGCACAAAGTTCATAAAGTTTAACCAGGAGCCTCTGGACGTCTGAGGTTCTGTTTTAAGTTGTATTTGTTACAGTTTCAGTCACATGTGAAAGAAAAGTCAATGACTTTGTGTATTTCCGTGATACGCGATGTCGCGCTTCGCATCATATGCTTCATAAGAGCTCCGCTTTTTTCCATTTCCTAATTTTGATCTTTTTCTGTGAATATGAGGCCAAATTTCATCAAATAAAGAGTAGCTGATCAGAAACCTGAAAAGCACAGAAGCTGATCCCAGAGCCACGATCTGCCTGTTGTTTAACCTACATCCCGCTGTGAGTGAGGCTGCACAGGCACCTTTTACACACCGCCTCCAAAACGAGGGTGATGCGGGCTCTCATTCATGTGCAGAGATGGAAACAGGGTCTGTAGGACTATGGTTGGATTTTTGGTCAAGATTCTTAAAGACTGTTTTACAGTTCATGGGAAATATGTACCAATACTCTTGTAAAGAGCAGCATTGTATTATCCAGTCATGCAAAGAGCGCCAAGAGCCGCATGCAGCTCGAGAGCCGCGTGTTCGCCACCCCTGCATTAGTCGAATACAGGGCTATGCAGTCGCTTTACAATTTTGTACATTTTTCATTCATTCCACACTCAGTATGTTGCCACAGCCGACCTGGGGCAGACTGACGGAAGCGAGGCCCTTTTGACCACTACCAGCCACTCACTCACACACCATTCACATGTCCTGGCCTGTTGTACATGTTTTAGTGGCAGGGGAAACCAGAAAGACTTAGTCCGGGATTGAGTTAAACTTGTGAGTTTTTGGAGAGTTTCTGCTTGGATTTGTTTGCAGGATGTTAGAATAGCCTCCCAGATGCTCTGCTCCATGACTCTGTTCAGATCATTGTCAACTGCCAATTAAGGGGACATCGCCCAACCCTAGACTCCGCCCCCTCCTTACTGACGTCACAGCCTTGTTGGGACATTGTGGGTACTATCCACTACTTCATTGATTTGAACAAGACTGTTTGAAAATGAGTCTCATGTATTTCTGAGCCACTGCAGCTGTTTCTGCTTCAGCTTCAATGAACAGTTTAGGGGAGGCCGGGTAGAAGGTTTATGCACAACTGCAGCCTCTGGAGGGTCCTACACCTTCATGTTCAGGAGACTCCAGAGGCACCAGCAGCTTCAAATACCTGTATGCTGCTGTGTAGCAGCTGTTCTCTTAATCTGATGTGTTTGTCTGGCAGAAACGTCCATATTCCGCCTTTATCTGCACAAACCCATGTGTGTCTGAATCATCCACAAATCTCTATCAGTACGATGATTACGCTTCATCTTTTTTATAATATAATATCACAAGTTTTCATACCTAGACCAAGGCATTCAACTATTTCACGCTTTTCATCAGCAGAGAGATCCTTTTTCTTTCCCATATTGCTCCTCCCCCCCTCCTGTCTCCTCATGCTCCTCTATCTCCCCTTCTCCCTCTCTCCCCATGCTCCTCTCCCTCTCTCCCCCTCTCCTCTTGCTCCTCTCTCCCCCTCTCCTCTTGCTCCTCTCCCTCTCTCCCCCTCATCTCTCCTCTTGCTCCTCTATCTCCCCTTCTCCCTCTCTCCCCATGCTCCTCTCCCTCTCTCCTCTTGCTCCTCTCCCTCTCTCCTCTTGCTCCTCTCCCTCTCTCCCCCTCTCCTCTTGCTCCTCTCTCCCCCTCTCCTCTTGCTCCTCTCCCTCTCTCCCCCTCTTCCTCTCTCCTCTTGCTCCTCTCCCTCTCTCCTCTTGCTCCTCTCTCCCCCTCTCCCCCTCTCCTCTTGCTCCTCTCCCTCTCTCCCCCTCTCCCCCTCTCCTCTTGCTCCTCTCCCTCTCTCCCCCTCTCCCTCTCTCCTCTTGCTCCTCTCCCTCTCTCCCTCTCTCCCCCTCTCCTCTTGCTACTCTCCCTCTCTCCCCCTCTCCCTCACTCCTCTTGCTCCCCTCCCTCTCTCCCTCTCTCCTCTTGCTCCTCTCTCCCCCTCTCCCTCTCTCCCCTTGCTCCTCTCCCCCTCTCCTCTTGCTCCTCTCTCCCCCTCTCCCCCTCTCCTCTTGCTCCTCTCCCTCTCTCCCCCTCTCCTCTCCCCTGTCTCGGCCTGTGTCAGCACAGACAGACATGAGATAAATGTTTCATGGTGCTGTTGGATCCCTGTGCTTTTGGATCGCCCGCATGTTTAATTCATGACTCCAGGCTTGAATTTAGAGATAGAGCTCTCTGAATAAATGGGTTGAATTGCCATTGTTTTAGCTTCAATTCAACATTTTGCACTGATCAAATAACAAGACCACGCCCACAGTAGGCTGGATCAGTCCCGGAGCCGCCTCTCTGGGCTCTGCATGTCTAAAAGTAGCTGTAAACATAAAAATGTCACCAAGCACTGACCTGTTTTGTGATCACCGTCGTATTCTGTGTTATTGCTCCCTGTAAGCGCAGCACTTTGGAAAGTCTTGACTGTAATGTGCTATGGAAATCAAGTTGGAAAATGTTGCAGTAGATTCAAATCCATCATTCTTGGGTGGTTTTTATGGTTCCGCGCGATGTGGCCGTACATGAATCTGAGCGCGCGGCGTGATTTGTGGTTGAGCACTCGGATGCTGATGTCTGCAGATCAGTCACAATCGATACTCGAGACTCCGCCGCAGGAGGAGGAAAGGAGGTTTGTGATTAACTGAGAGAAATGAACGGCCTGAGGGATGAAGGAGGGAGCGGCTCCAACAGTGAGATCAGTGGATTTTCACAAACCACCACAAGGTTCACTTTTTACACCATCCTTCCATCTGCACTGTTGGCAAAGGTTTTCTGCCACTAAAGGGATCCTGTCAGGACTTCTGAGGTTCTGAACATGTTACAAAATCCTCATCAAAAGCGAACGTTGTGTTTCAGATTTTCTTGATTGATAATACACTTAAGGGGTCAATAAAGGGACTTTACGGAGTATAATGTTCCTCCATGTTCTAATGTCTAGAATGAGCTCAGACCTGTTCACCACAACTGCCTCTAAAATCCTGCACTGTCTCTCAGAAAGTTGTTACTCTGGGTCCGAAGCTTAATATAGAACCTGCAGTTACACGTATGACCTGAGGTGGCAGTCGTGAGTATAAAATGGCCAACTTGCAAACCAACCCCTTTAACTGAGCGTTTTGACACCTACAAACATAGTAGAGTACTAAACTGGAGCAAAAAGCAAGGGCAGTTGATATTTGTGTTTCTTCTAGCTTATTTTTATCTAAATTCTGTCTTATAATGGATGTTTTATGTTGCACAATTGGACCGAGAAAAATTCCTAGTTGGTTAACCTGTTCTCAATCAATGGCAAGAAAGACTATTCTGATTCTGATTCGTTAGCTGATGACGCGGCAAATGTGCTTTGAACAGCATGGATAGCTGCGGCTTATACCAGTGGGGCCTATATATGTAAAAAAAATTACAATCAGTGCACTCAATTGTGCTCTCCAAATAATTCAGCTGAATAAGATGATACGGTGCAGCAGACACGGAGCTGTGAATGTTCCAGACTGAGCTCTCCCCAGTGAGTCCCTCCGAATCAGGCTAATGTGTATCTGTGTGTGTGTGTGTGTGTGTATCTGTGTGTGTGTGTGTGTGTGTGTGTGGTCTAAACCATATGGGACGGGGCATAGTGGGAGCGTAGGGACAGAGAGGAAGTTCAGTTAAGGATATCACGGTAGCACAATGGTATTGAAATGTGAATTTGATGAATCAAAGCTCCAGCCCGATGTAGAGCCGCTGCTCCTCTGTGTAAAGGGGCCAGCTGAGGCGATATCTGAGAGGGGTTTCAGCCACGTCCCACAGAGAGGAGTGAGGACATACTGGAGGGATCATTTGTCTGGGCTGGTCTGGGATCTGCCGGAGGAGCTGGGCGTTAGAGTAATGGGTTTGGGCCAGCCCTTTATTGGCCTTTATGGTCTGCCGTCCACTGTGCAGCACTGACATTTACAGCTGAGTACGGCTGACTTTACTCTGATTGAAGTTGATCACATCTGTGTAAATCCTCAATACGCTCGTCTAATTACCATGTGATTCCATTTACTGGGCCACTCATCAATAATGGCCCGTCTCAAGGCATTCACTCTAATTGTTCCATCATTTCTGTGAGTGCATAAAATCACATCATTATTGTGAGCCAACAACAGGATTGGTTTTGAGTCTTTTTGTAGAAGAGAAGCCGGAAGAACATAATGCATTTCAAGAGGTTTAGTGAGTTGTTCGAGAGAATTATGGCAAATGGTAAATGGTCTCAGCTTTTATAGTGCTTTTCTACCTTCATGAAGCCCAAAGTGCTTTACAGCAAGGAACCAGTCACCCATTCACTCTCTCATTCACACACTAATGTACCCAGACACTGGAGGTACGGAGGGTGAAGTGTCTTGCCCAAGGACACAACCACAATGTGCACCTGCAGAAGCTGCTCTACCAACTGTGCCGCTGTCGCCCCAACAATTACACCACGTTCCAAATGATTATGCAAATGATATTTTCCCAAGATTTTTGAAATTATCAACTCAAATGAATCAGCATAATTTTCAAGTCTTTAACTGGTTGAGGATCATTTAAATGTGATTGAATAAAACCTCCCAGTGATAACAGTATTTTTTTCAAAAAATAAATATGATAAACAACTTAAAATCTACTGTTCCAAATTATTATGCAACTCATCATTTCAATACATTTTAAAGCTTGTAATTAATTGAAAATGGTCATTTGTTGAATTTGCAGCATTAAGAGGTCACATTTA
Source organism: Gobius niger (assembly GCF_951799975.1). Lineage (NCBI taxonomy): Eukaryota > Metazoa > Chordata > Actinopteri > Gobiiformes > Gobiidae > Gobius > Gobius niger. Next base: position 1,406,123 of record NC_136872.1, read on the forward strand.
CTGAAATCAAAAGCTATTTCAATCAAAAACATCTTAACAGGTCAGGTTATATTTTACCATGTGAGCCCTTCTTTGAAATCTTTCTTTCTTTCTTTCTTTCTTTCTTTCTTTCTTTCTTTCTTTCTTTCTTTCTTTCTTTCTTTCTTTCTTTCTTTCTTTCTTTCTTTCTTTCTTTCTTTCTTTCTTTCTTTCTTTCTTTCTTTCTTTCTTTCTTTCTTTCACAACTTGATGTTCGGGAGACTCCAGAGGCACCAGCAACTTCAAATACCTGTTTGCTACTTTGTAGCAGCTGTTCTATTTATCTGATGTGTTTGTCTGGCAGAAACCGTCCTCATTGTGCCTATATCTGCACAAACCCGTGTGTCTCTGAATCAGCCACAAATCTATTAACAGTACGATGATTCTGCTTCATCTTTCATGAAATATCGGTAGTATATTCATACCTAGACCATCAGCAGAGAGATCCTTTTTCTTTCCCTTATTGCTTGAAAATGATGGTCTGCTTAATAAAATCGTGTGAAGAAGGGCTAAGGCCCGAAACGTCACAACTCGGTGAGCAATGAAAAAAGCTTGGGAGCTACAAAGTTGTGCAGATCTTTTATTCTTTTATTACTGCTTAATAATAATAACTTTTTCAGTCGTTTTTCCCTTAACTGGGCTTACCTAACAACTAGTCATCGCAAGACCAACAGTATTTTGAAGGATTGGTATTTATGTATTTATGAGGATGTCATGTTCTATGATATCAAAGGCTGCACTTAAGTCATGGAGGATTAATATTGATTCTTTGTTGTTATCATAGCTTACTCTGAGATCATTGGTTATTTTTGGTTAGTCCAGTCTCTGTACTTCCTAAATCCTGATTGAAACACCTCCGGACTTTTCTTTTCTGATAGAAAGGACGATAGTAGCTCTAACACAATCTTTTCTAAAACCTTGCTAAGGAAAGGCAAAGTTGATATAGGGTGATAATTACAGAGGTCATAGGGTCAAATTTACAATTTTTCAGTAAAGGTTTTACAAACGCAGTCTTAAAAGCATCAGGGAAGTTTCCTCTAAAAGCGACAAATGAAAAAGCGTTGACAAGTGGTCTAAAAAGCTCTTATGAACTTGCTTGAGAAAAGGTGCTGGTATATGGTCAGCTAGGGAAGTGGAGACACATTTAAAGCTTTGCATTGTCTCCCCCCTTTATTAAATAGCAGTTCTTATTTGCGCCGCCATTCGTATCTCTGATACTTGCCCTAAGTGTGGTCATTTTGTTTTTTTAAAAAAAGTCAGCAAATTCATTACACTTTTTCAATGATGGCTCCGGATCCTTGGGGGGCTTGATGCTAATTGGTATTGCTGACATCTGGTCAGTATAGATGGCAGCCATGCCTCATCCTCTCTTGCCTTGCCTTGCTTTTTGGAGGAAGCTGTAGCTTGTGGGACAGGCGTCAAGCAATACTGCTGTGGCTGTAACCAAGCTTAACCAGGTTTCAACCAGGACCAGGCAATCTAGGTGTAAGATCATAAATGAGAAATGTCTTGTTGCCTAGTCATCTGCCATTCAGGAATCCACATTGAAGATTTTTTAAATTACTTTTGGACTTATGAACACATGAGTGATCTAGAGAGACCAGAGCTTGGGGGTCTAGGGAACATTCTGGGGAACCCTCGGCCTAATCAAAGATTTGATAGGGATGAATGGCTCATCTAAATATAGAAAGGTGTTGTGATGGTCACATGTCTGACCTCTGATTGAGTATATATATATATATATATATATATATATATATATATATATATATATATATATATATATATATATATATATATATATATATACAGTATATATATATAAACATTTGCAAACTGCACAGTAGCTTCCATTGAAGTTCTCAAAAGAACATTTGTAATTGATAAAGACACAATGATGTGACCTCATGGGCTTCTTATCGAGGATTTGAAGAGCTCTGTTATAAATCTTTGTAGAGGCTTGACTGTAGTGACAGTGGCCTGTGACCATGAGCAGATACCGTGACTCTCTGAGATGATCATGGCGTGCATGAAACGGTAGGTCATCTGAATGAAATCGTTTCTTTTATGTTCTCATCATCCTCACAGTTAAGCTGTATTCATCACTAGGCAGCGGCACGTAGAGCGTGGGGTTAGGAGGACGGACCTGGAATGTAATTACATGGTTACTACATGGTATTTACCCCTTGTTCGTATTCTCTGCCCGTTATATTTAGTCACTTTGCTATTTCCATCTTATGACCCAATCGTTTCTGTGTTGTACTTTATGTTTTATTACTCTATTGTGTGGTTTTACATTTCAAATGCATGGATTTTTACATTTCTATTATTACACACAATATCTTTTCTTTTTTTTCTTTTACTCCACTTGTGTACAAACAAAATCGACAACAAAGGGAGTTATTACAAGCCTAATGCACTGAGACAATGGTTTAAGCGTGTACATGATGATAACTAACAAACAACAACAACAACAGAAAAAACACGTTAGATTAAACACAACATGTTAAAGTGATTATTTACCATTCCATGTGTTATACTACCCCTTGGATGACATGTATTCAAAGAAGAGTAAATGGGACTCACCACCATGGAATTATAATTCTTGAAATACATGTATACAACCCCCAAATCTTTATGCTTCATTGCCGGACAGAGACTGTACTGTACCATCAGTCTTCCTGATTATAGCATGTCTGTAATGAAGCTGTTAGTGATTATGTCTAAGTGTGGTCCTACTACAGTAAGCCTCCTTCAGCTCAGTGCATTCAGACTCCTCATCAGAGCCAGGTTCCACAGAAGCTGTGATGTTTCATCACATATTCCTGTCATTCCTGCTGAAGCCTCCACACTGAAGCATGTCAGTGTCAGTGTATGCATGGCTATACTGCGCTCCTTTAAAGGCGCTCTCCGGCGCTCGCTCTCCGGCGCTCGCTCTCCGGCGCTCGCTCTCCGGCGCTCGCTCTCCGGCGCTCGCTCTCCGGCGCTCGCTCTCCGGGCTCTGTGACACGCCGAAGCTCGGAAGGAAAATCATCTTTCTTCTAATTGATTTTAGCCCAGATATTTTTACATCTCTGCGAACAAACATCAATTATTCATCCACGGGAAGTGTGTGAATGAGGCGGAGCGTGTTGGCGTGAGAAAAACCCAGAGTGAGTTCTAAATGTTTCATCTGCTGTTGCCATGGTAACACGTGCATATGCGGAGGGCTGGCGGTGTGAGCCGCTGGCTTCGGGACGGTGTGTGTTAGTGTGAAGAAAGGCGAGTGGTGGCTCCCCGCGGAGAGGCCAGATGGTCGGGTCAAACGACTTCCAGAGTGATTCTGTCCAGAGTGGAGGGCGGTCAGGGCGGCGCCGACCATCACATCTGCTCACATCGGAACTTCACTAAAAGGCTGAAGAGGAGGGAGGGGTCATGGAGGACTTGTCTCACATCGGAATCAGTCGGAAGAGTGAGGAGAGGTCAGTGAGGAGAGGTCAAAGAGTGAGGAGAGGTCAAAGAGTGAGGAGAGGTCAAAGACCACAGCTGACATTTAAGTGGCTACAAACACCAAACTCCGCCCACATTTGCGGTTTGACATTTCACACGCTCCTGATGCTTTGTGGATGTGATACTGAACTCCACTTCCTCCTTCAGGACCGCTGTGTGCTCATGACGTGAACCTTCACTTTCACACAAATGGCCCCCAAAAGAAAAGCCAAACTCCACTTACTTTTTAGCCATGAGGGGGCAGTACATGGACTGTATACACAAAATACACTAGTTTAAACTAAAAGGACATGAATGATTTGGGAACAGCAGACAATACTCAGGTCCATGAATAATGCCACATCGACTCAGTTCTTACGTTTATGGCTCTATAAACCACCACAATGGATTTGAAATAAAACCACTTTCAGCTTTAATTTGAGGCTATTAAATCCAAATCAGATGAACGGTGTAGGAATTACAACCATTTGTATGTGAGCCTCCCACTTTTTAAAGGACCAAAAGGAATGTGATAAAGCAACAATCATGAATCAAACTTTTTTATTTTTACTGTTTGTTGCCAATCCTTTTCATCCCTGGGGATGCTCTCCCAGGCCTCTACTGTAAATGTCTTCAGGTCCTGCTTGTTCTTGGGACATGTTCCCTTCAGTTTGGACTTCAGCAATAAGAAATGCAGCTCAGTTGGATTCATGTTATCGATTGACTTGGACATTGAAGAACATTGGCTTTGGCAGTAGCTTCGGGTCATTGTCCATCTGCTCTGTGAAGGCGTCCAAGCATTTGGCTGAATGTGAGCGCATAATATTGTCCGAAACTCTTCAGAATTCATCCTGCTGCTTTTGTCAAGAGTCACATCATCAGTAAATACAAGGGAACAGTTCCAGTGGCCCAGACGAGCCCAGGCCATGATGCTGCTCCACCATGTTTCATTGAGGTGCAGATGTTTTTTGCCTCCTGTTTTTGAGGCTCACCAGAGGTTGCCACCTTGTGGTTAATGGTCTGTATTCTCTCTGGTGAAGTCTTCTCTTGATTGTTGACTTTGACTCACATACGCCACCTCCTGGACAGTGTTTTTGATCTGACCTATTGTTGTGAAGGGTTTTCTTCATCAGGGAAACAATTCTTCAGTCATCTATCACATTTGTCACCCGTGGTCTTCTGGGTCTTTTGGTGTTGTGGAGCTCACCGGAGGGTTCTTTCTTTTTAATAATGTCCCACACTGTTGATTTAGCCACGCCTCATATGTTTGCATCTCTCTTATGGGTTTGTTTTGATTTTTCAGCCTAATAATGTCTTGCTTCACTGGTAGTGACAGCTCTTTGGATCTCATATTGAAAAGAATAGCGACAGTGTCCAAAATGTAAATATCACAGTTGAAATGAACTCTGGACGTTTCATCTGTTCCTGAGGGAAGAGCAGACACTTGTCCCATTACTTTTGGTCTCTTAAAAAGTGGGACGTGCACATAAAAACGCTTGTAATTCCCACACATTGATCTGATCTGGATGTAAATACTCTCAAATGAAAGCTGAAAGTCAGTGCAGTTTATGCACACCTTTGGTGTTTCATTTGAAATCGAGAGATGTCCCAATATTTATGGACCTGACTGTATAGTTGATCTGCAGATAAAAGTTGTTAGTTGCTCTTTAAGGCTGGCTGGCATAGGCGACCCAGGCGGCTGACTAGGGCCCCATCAGCTGGAGGGGCCAAGTTGTGCTTTAATTTTCTAGCCCTCTGAAGTCCCCCAGTATCTATAACATGACTGCACGTGAGTTTCAATTTATTGATTTATTTTATGAATAAAATGACACTTTTTCACCTCCAAATTATGTCCAACTGTGTCCAACACAGCAAACATATGGAAGCCAAGGAGGACCACATCTGCAAACATCAATATATGTAAGATTGTCATTTGTACCATGCAAACAACATATTTCAATCAATCAATCAATCAATCAATCAATCAATCAATCAATCAATCAATCAATCAATCAATCAATCAATCAATCAATCAATCAATCAATCAATCAATCAATCAATCAACGTTTATTGTCCTTGTCATTCTAAAAAGAGGGGGGTAAAGGGCCTCATATACGTCCCTGTTGTTTCTAGGGGCCCCTGTGCTCCCTCTGAGAGGAGCCAGCTTCTCTCTATCTATTGTTCTTTCCTGTAAACCCAGCCTGATACAGAGGAGAGGCCTAATTCAATCAGTGCTGGATTAAATATCGATCTTTGGACTGACTTCTCCTGAAACACAAAGGCCGCAGTGTTAAGTCCAAAGTGAGGCTGAGATTTGGACTGGGCTCTGTTCATCACAGTGGCTTTCCCTCTTCACTTCCAGCTTTGTTCAACGCCACTGCAGAACGTTTCAGCCAGTGAATCAAATCAAATGTGAATGAATAAAACAAACAAACCAATGTAAACTCCATATGTGCATTTTGTTTCACATTGTCAACATAAATACAATGGATTAAACTTATTTTCATGCTCGAATGGGAGTGAGATGAAGCAGCTCTACTCCCATGTATATGTATAATTCTCAAATACAAATTCCTGTTTACACTTTGCCTTCTTGAATCTGTCCTGTGAGTCATTTTCTTTTACCATGTTATTCAATTGCTGTTCCCGCTCTTCAAAAACATGGAGAGCAGTATTTCACTTTATTTGCTCAGTTTTAAGTAATCCTGTTCACTCTGGTTGTTTCTTCATCTCCTGCTGAGGCGCTTCCATTCGTATTTCCATGAATTGAAATAAGTCCCATGAAGAGCCTTTGTTTATAGGAATATGTTGAACTCATTGGATCCAGCCAGTTCAGCATGCTTTGTGGACTTTTTTCTTTTGCTACTAATTTAGTAAATCGCTGAACTGCAAAACTAGGAGCTGTAGCTGCAAACCTGACGATTATGATATTCCATGGCGATCATGATTAAACGTTGATGAATTTCTCAGCCCTACTCTACACTATTGAACGATGAATACAATCCTTTCAACTACATCTTATAAAGGCAAATGTAAAAAGTACAAAGCTGGCTGTATATTTTGTCTAATTTAAAGCCTCATGATGACAGCGGGTGATTGGTGTTGTCAATGCCTCTGACTCACAGCAGAAGGTTTGGCCTCGTCGTGTTGCCGTACAGGCGGGGACTTGGCACGTAATGTTTTTTTGAAACAGTCTTAGCTTATTTGAAATGATTTGAAATGATTGACTTTGTACTGAAGTCAAGCCACAGCCAGGGTGCAGTGCCACGGCTCATCATTACAGTCAGCTGTCCATATTAGCCTGGAGCTAGTTAATACTCTGGTCTTAAAGCAGCACTGACTGATCATATCTGACCGCTCCATAATGAAAGCAAACATTGGCTTGAGGAGCACACATGAGGCTGTTCTAACAGGGATGTTTGTGATGGCTGTGCGTGTGGCGGATTTACAGTTGTCTCGGCTCACAGCGTCACGGCTCTTATGGAGAGTGGAGGATTTGTGCCTCTGATCATGGGGGGGGGGTTCACACTTCTCTCGGAACGCCTCTGCTTTCGTTACATTAGTGCATTCAGTGTTCTTTACTGTAGTCTTTACTGAGTAGTTTTGACAAATGAATACATATTTGAAGACTCCCTGGTGGACAATGAGTTACAGATGGGAAATCACTGTAAACATATTTAAAACAGAAGTCCTTGTAGTCCTTGTAAGAATACACAAAAAAATAAATAATAAAATACATCAGTGAATCAATAGATGGCTCAAGTACAGGTCCTTGTCTGTAATAATTGCCTTTTAAGTGTTTTTCTCGGCTTCAGGATTTAACTTCATAGCTGAATCTGCTGTCTTTTCTCTGTACATTTATTTTGTATGTTATTGTTTGCCTATTCACCTGCAGTGTCTCGCCTTCACAGCTGAGAACAGTCTGTTTAGCAGGACACGGCCCTCGTCACCTGCCAGCTCCGGTCACAGCAGTGATCAGGATGAGCAGCAGAGCACGTTAGCATTTGAAGATCACGACAGCAGAGGATGGCTCCCTGTTTTAAAGGCTTGGGGGCATTTCTAAAGTGCTGTGCCTGAACAATGTTCTGCTGTACCTAAATGAAAAACACTTTACACACTTGGCCTCACTTCCTCGCTCTGCGTTTGGATAAAGTGCAGCCCACACAGTCTCAGGGCTTTTGTTGTGTCTCGAACATAATGGCCATTCTGCAGGACGACAAACCTCCCCTTTTGCTTTTGTCTCGTCTGCCAGCGGAAAGTTGGCAGCAAAGTGCGCCACTTTCAGCCGTTTGGTGCAGAAGCTCCAGGGCCCAGGCGTTTAGCAGCAGAGAGCGACTGACCGCGGTCCCTCGCCATTATCACTGAGTACACCATGTACCTGGGTCTATGGGGTACACGGGTACTCTGGTGTACACTGGATACACTGGTGTACATTGGATACACTGGTGTACACTGGATACACTGGTGTAGACTGGATACACTGGTGTACACTGGTACACCGGGTACACTGGTGTACACTGGTGTACACTGGTGTACACTGGTGTAGTAGTAGTAGTAGTAGTAAGTGCTACTTACTCGGTTTTGTGTAGTAGTAAGTGCTACTTACTACTACTACCACCAGTAACTACTACTAGTAAGTGGTTTTTTTGTCATTGTACAAATGTAAAATGAGATTATTTGTCCTGAGCTGCTGTGACTGAGCTCCGCCACCATTGTGGGCCAACCTGAGTGGTATGTTTTTCGGGGTTGTGTGTATAGTCGTGTACAGTAGGGTATGGTGTACACTGTTTTGCATCAGTGTACAGTAGTACTGGTGTAAACACTGTGTACACTGGTGTATGAGGGAGGGGGTGAGTTAAAAGTGATGACAATACTCAAATGGACTATAAAGGACCTACAGTATACCTGATATCATCCAGTTGTGGAATATTCATTAAACATGTTTATTCATAGTTACACTGCCTGGATTCCTCCATTTGAAGCTCTATCGCTCCTCTCTCTCTTTCTTATCTCTCCTCTCTACCCCCTTTCCTTCTCCCTCCTCCCTCTCTCCCTCCCTCCCTCTCTCCCTCCTCACTCTCTCCCTCTCTCCTCTCTATCCCCTCTCTTTCTCCCTCCTCACTCTCTCTCTCTTATCTCTCCTCTCTACCCCCTTTCCTTCTCCCTCCTCACTCTCTCCCTGTCTCCTCTCTATCCCCTCTCTTCTCCCTCCTCACTCTCTCTCTTATCTCTCCTCTCTACCCCCTTTCCTTCTCCCTCCTCACTCTCTCCCTCTCTCTCTATCCCCTCTCTTTCTCCCTCCTCACTCTCTCCCTCTCTCCTCTCTATCCCCTCTCTTTCTCCCTCCTCACTCTCTCTCTCTCTCTCTCTCTCTCTCTCTCTCTCTCTCTCACTCTCTCCCTCTCTCTCCTCTCTCTGCTGTATCTCCTCTCTCTTAAGCCTCTCTTCCTCTTTTTCTAAACCCTTTGTGTGCTCTGTGCAGAGAGAGGGGGCAGTTAGTTCTGCATTCTCAGTCTTCCTGGAGCTGTGTTAGATTTGGAGTCATGAAGTGATTGGATTCTTTGAATTATCTTTTTATCTGTAATGATTAAAGCTGTGGTAATCCAATTCTAGTCGAGTTTGGCTCCATAGATCTACATTGTAAACACAACACGAACCAGAAAGTCAGAGGCTAAAATTTGCTCAGCATCCGCCCTGTTCACGTCTCAATTCTGTCTCGCTGTGGACTCCGGCTGAGACGAGTGTCTAATGAACTACTGGTCCCCCCCTCTCTTCTCCTCTATCCTTTCTCTCTTCATCTCCTCCCTGTTCCCTCTCCTACTCCCTCTCCTACTCTCTCTCTCTCTTGTCCTTCTCTCTCCTCGTCTCTCTCTCCCTCCTCCTCTCTCTCTTCCTCCTCCTCCATCTCCTCTCTCCTCCTCTCTCTCTCTGTCTCTCCTCCTCCTCCCTCTCCTTCTCTCTCTCTCTCTTTCTCCTCCTCCTCCCTTTCCTTCTCTCTCTCTCTCCCTCCTTCCTCCTCCTCCTCCCTCTCCTCTCTCTCTCTGTCCCTCCCCCTCCCTCTCCTTCTCTCTCTGTCTCTCCTCCTCCTCCCTCTCCTCCTCTCTCTGTCCCTCCCCCTCCCTCTCCTCTCTCTCTCTGTCCCTCCTCCTCCCTCTCCTCCTCTCTCCCCTCCACCCATTCCACTCTCTCGTCCAAGCTGAGCTTAGCCGTGTCCTTGATCTAACGTTACCCTCTGGTCACCACAGCTCTGTGGCCCTGCTGTGGGGAACGCTGGGAACTGATGGGCTGCCAGCTCCAAACTGCACTAAATCTCTCCCCGCTCTTGCTCTGTTGTGGAAATCCCTTTTTCCACGTCCGCCCGCTTGTTCTGCTCTGCACCCTCTGTGTGTGTGCGTGTGTGTGTGTGTGTGCGTGTGTGTGTGTGTGTGTGTGTGTGTTTGTGAGCCCGCTGTGATCTCTGCTGGGCTGTACGCAGCGTGGCACTGTGTCACAGGCAATCACCGCATTAAGCTATAGAACTAACTTGACTTGTAGCATATTATAGTTTCTATTTTAGTCCTGTGTATGCAAAGAAGAAACTGCACTACACTCAGCCGTGATCTTAGAGCGAAGAACCATCAGATTTATTCACGTAGCAGAATGAGCTCCTTGCTTAGGGTTGCCAGATCCTTTGGTTGAAACCAGTTTGAAAATGAACATAAAGGGACTATCCCAGCAGTTGTCCCCATTAGGCCTCTGGTTGACGTGAGGTCAGTCCCAGATTTAAAGCTCTGGGACTGACTTCTGGGGGTTCTTGGTTTTCTAATTAGGAATGTTCATATAACTTGTGCTGAACTTGGCAAATCAAGTGTGCTCTTGTAAGCCCTGAAGAGTGTGTCATAAGCCATAACATCATCAATAAATGATATACAAAATAACTACAAGGTGGTGAGTGAGAATATCAAATTGTACAGATGATGCAACATCCTCATGTAGCACTGTGTATTTCTTTACAGTCAAATAATAATGTTTGCTAATTAAAGGCTAAACTTAAGGGTTGAAGAACTTTTTATGCGGAAAACAATTGTTGATATTTGTGCATAATTGACCTTGTAGTGACCCAGCGGCTGTATGAGTGGTCAGCATGGCACCTTTACTTTTGGATAGGGCGTGGGAACATCCTTTTTGAAAATGAAACAACATCACACAACATTGGAGGATCTAATTTTACACATTTTTTATAAGAATATCTTTTAAATGTCTGCCTCTATTGTCAGTGCACTGATTCAGACCATTTGGAAAGTTCTGGTTTACACTTTCAAGCATGCTGGCAATTTGTGTTCAGATGTTGTAATAATAATAATAATAATAATAATAATAATAATAATAATAATAATAATTAAAGCCGCAAGCGGCATTTAGAGGCCCTCGCGAGCGGCGTTGGCCGGTTGGCGCACGCCGTCGCACGCCACCGCAACAACCGGGGGGCGCTGACGCGCCATATGTCGTTAAAATGACGCCACCAATCATGACTCCATCATGACTCCATCATAACTCTATCATAACTCTATCATAGCTCTATCATAACTGTATTGTGACTCTATTGTGACTCCATCATAACTCTATCATAACTCTATCATGACTCTATCATGACTCCATCATAACTCTATCATAACTCTATCCTGACTCCATCATGACTCCATCATGACTCCATCATAACTCCATCATAACTCTATCATAACTCTATCATAACTCTATTGTGACTCTATTGTGACTCCATCATGACTCCATCATAACTCTATCATAACTCTATCATAAATCTATCATGACTCTATCATAACTCTATCATAGCTCTATCATAACTGTATTGTGACTCTATTGTGACTCTATCATGACTCCATCATGACTCCATCATAACTCTATCATAACTCTATCATAAATCTATCATGACTCCATCATAACTCTATCATAGCTCTATCATAAATCTATCATGACTCCATCATAACTCTATCATAGCTCTATCATAACTGTATTGTGACTCTATTGTGACTCTATCATGACTCCATCATGACTCCATCATGACTCCATCATAACTCTATCATAAATCTATCATGACTCTATCATGACTCCATCATAACTCTATCATAAATCTATCATGACTCTATCATGACTCTATCATAACTCTATCATAACTCTATCATAAATCTATCATAGCTCTATCATAACTCTATCATAACTCTATCATAACTCTATCATAACGCTATCATAGCTCTATCATAACTCTATCATAACTCTATCATAACTCCATCATAACTCTATCATAAATCTATCATGACTCTATCATGACTCTATCATAACTCTATCATAACTCCATCATAACGCTATCATAAATCTATCAATGACTCTATCATGACTCTATCATAACTCTATCATAACTCTATCATAAATCTATCAATGACTCTATCATGACTCTATCATAGCTCTATCATAACTCTATCATAACTCTATCATAACTCTATCATGACTCTATCATAACTCTATCATAACTCTATCATAACTCTATCATGACTCTATCATAACTCTATCATAACTCTATCATAGCTCTATCATAACTCTATCATAACTCTATCATAACGCTATCATAACTCTATCATAGCTCTATCATAAATCTATCATAACTCTATCATAACTCTATCATAACTCCATCATAACGCTATCATAACTCTATCATAGCTCTATCATAAATCTATCAATGACTCTATCATGACTCTATTGTGACTCTATTGTGACTCTATCATAACTCTATCATAACTCTATCATAACTCTATCATGACTCTATCATAGCTCTATCATAACTCTATCATAACTCTATCATAACTCTATCATAACACTATCATAGCTCTATCATAACTCTATCATAAATCTATCAATGACTCTATCATGACTCTATTGTGACTCTATCATGACTCTATCATAACTCTATCATGACTCTATCATAACTCTATCATAACTCTATCATAAATCTATCATGACTCTATCATGACTCCATCATAACTCTATCATAACTCTATCATAACTCCATCATAACTCTATCATAAATCTATCATGACTCTATCATGACTCCATCATAACTCTATCATAACTCTATCATAAATCTATCATGACTCCATCATAACTCCATCATAACTCTATCATAACTGTATTGTGACTCTATTGTGACTCTATCATGACTCCATCTTGACTCCATCATGACTCCATCATAACTCTATCATAAATCTATCATGACTCCATCATGACTCCATCATGACTCCATCATAAATCTATCATAACTCTATCATAACTTCCACCTAAGTCCTCTGTGAATGCTCCTTCTGTAGAGACTTGGATCTGTGGTTTTCAGACAGACTGTCCCTCATCCCACAGAACAGACACGCCCCATGACAGCACTGTCTTATTTACTTCATATAGTTCAGCTTCTTCACACTCACAGTGAGACCTTTTCCATTTCCATTTCCTTTTCATCGACAAATATGTTTCTGACTGTAAAATGGTTGCTCGTAAATAAACGTGGAAGTAGAATGGTGCGTGGTGCCTGAGGGGCTGCTCTCGCTCTGCATCGATGCTGAGCAGACACTTCTGCTGCTGCGTGGTCTGCTTCGGACAGACCTGTCCTTCGCAGGGACGCACATCTCAACTGTTGGTGCAAAGGAAAAGGAAGGAGGATGCTGTTTCGGAAAGGCCCGTGTTTGGGACTGAAACGGGTGCGGACACAAACTCCCATCAGTTAGATATTGTTTTGAACAGCATGATCAAAGTGGACTTTTGAGCTTTTACGCATGTCTTGTGTAATGTAATGTAAGGTAGTGCCCTGATCAAGAAGAGGTTTTGCTTCATCCACGCAGTTCTGAAACACTTCCATCTGTATTTCCTGAACTCCTGTTATGAACCTCACAAAGAAGCTGCTTCCATTCCATCTATTTAAGACGCTCTGGACTTTAAAAGTCTGCGGTCGAGGAGAAGCAGCCGTAAATCTCCAGAGAGCCCTCCTCTGTTAAAGCCTGTCACCTTGAGAGAGTGAGTGAAACCACTGCTCTGTAAAAGTCTGTAAAGCTCTCCGTGTGCTAACACCCGCCGCTCTGAGCCAGCTTTACACTGTGCCTGTTACACTCAACGCATCCTGCATAATTGTGGCTGAGAAACTTGCTTTTGGGCACCTTTGCTTTGGTACGTCACAGATGATCAATGTGTGGAAAAGACACTGGATGAGAAAGGAGTGCTCTTTTAAATGCAAAATGGACTTTTTCAAGCTTTACACCATGTTATTAAGTCATTCCCTCATTAAAAACATGCCTGAAGTGTTGCCTTAGCACATTCACGTATTCTCGAGTAATCTGTAGAAACTCTGATGGCGGCCATTTTAGGGATAAAACGCCTGATTCCTTCAGGAAACGCCCTCGACCTCCAGGATACGCCTCCGACCTTTCGTCACCAGCCGAGTAACCAACCACTGCTCCTCAGCAGAACCCCCTCCCCGCAGTGTCTAGCCCTAAGATGTAAACAGTCATCATGGAGGATTAGCTTCATGTGTTGTGAACCGGAGTTACAGCAGACTTTTACAAAGACACACATCAGTGTTTCTGTTACCGAAACACCCAGGATTAAAACCGGTGACAAGAACACTTATTTCAGTGTCTGGTTCTGCGCTGGGCCGTGATGATGCACAGAGCCTCCGGAGAAAGCTAATGCTAAGCTAAACCTCGAGTCATCACGTGAAAACGAGAAATATGCACACATAAAGTCAATAAAACCACCACACACATAAAGAACCGTTTAACAATGATCACACACGGAGCCTAGCTTGTTGATTTGGAAGTTTATTGCTCATATTTCATCTACAATGGGTCATAGCCGAGTGGTTTTCTCCCGGAGCTAACAAGCTAGCCGTGACAAGCTAACGGGAAAATCCACTGAATACAAGCAGCATATGATGCATTGAAAACGTCACTAAAACAGGCAACTGCTTAAAGCAGCGTTTATGATGATCACACACGGAGCCTTGCTTGTTGATTTCGTAGTTTATTGCTCACATTTCATCTACAGTGAGTCGTAGCCGAGTGGTTTCTCCCGGAGCTAAGGCACTATTAGCCGCGACAAGCTAACAACCTTCACCTTCACAACATTCATTGAAAACAGGCAGCATATTATGCACAAATAACGTCAATAAAGCAGCAACTACTCGAAGCAGCCTTTACGATGATCACACAATGAGCCTGGCTTTACACATTTGTGGTTTATTGCAGACTTTTCATCAACAATGAGCTGTAGTCGATTATAACAAGCTAACGGGTAACCTCGAAAAACCATTGTCCACCTGCACAGATAATGTCCGTCTTTTGAATGGTATGGGCTCCTGCAGTTCCTGGTGTCGTCCATGGGGGTATAGTTAGAGATCCATAGGGCATGGCAGATGCAAAGAGATAACCTCCAAACAGCAGTTATTTTTCAGGCAAGAGCCCGTTCCAAGCGTCCGGTGTGGAAGGTTCGTCTCCAAATCATATTCTGTGTGGCCATTGTTCACAAAGTGATAAACAGTAGCTCCTTTCCAACAATAAAAATTAAAATGCACCGATCGTAGTTTCAATACTGTTGAGACAACGAGCGCAGTGTTGTTGTGATGCCACAGACAGCGTGTGGAGGGGGCGTGTCGGAAAGGGTCAGAGGTTCTTAAAGAGACAGGGGCCTATTCATTTGCTACCGCCATTTTGAAAGAGCAATTTTATACAAGGCAGTTATTCTAATTTACTGCATTGACAGACCAACAGAAGGTTTGGTCATCATTGTAGTGTGATATAGACTGGTGCTATGTGGCTGAAAAAAGCATAATACCCCCTCTTTAAGCAGCTTGTGTTGTTCAACGAACCTTCAGCTGGAAGTAGGTGAATAAACCACACTTAACTTCAAGATTCTAAAGGCTAAATTATGAGCTCTGAAAATAGGGATGTATTTTCTATCCTTTATTATTTTACAGTATCTATTACACAACCACATTGGGCACATAGAGGGATCTGGGGCTCTGTGAGCTTTTTGATTGCACAAACGGCAGGATTTAGGGATACGAACAGGTCATTTTTATAAAACAATAAATACAAATCTGACTTTTGGAGGGTCTCACGAGCATTGTAACTTTTTGATTCAGTTTTGTGCATCTTTTTAACATCTGAGAGAAGACTGAAATGAACATTGTACATGTTTGTAGCCGACTGAAGGTCAGCTGCTCTGACTGATCCTCATCGGAGCCTCTGCAACCATTGGAATAGAAGAGCAGCTGTAACAACAGGCTAATCCTCCAGTGAGGTACTCTGACCATGTAGGTCTATAATCTGCAGATACACAGGGATTACGGTTGCTCCTGATTGTTCTAATCCACACATGTGGATGACCTTCCCCTAAACTGCGGACCACCAAGCCGCCTTTTATTCACGGGACGTGCAGGGGCTCAGAGCACAGACGAGTGTGAAGAGCCCATCAGACAGAACAGTTACCTGAATAATAGATTACTGCAAAATCTATCAAGGCAGATTAGAGTGGGGCGCAAGGAGAGAAAGATTGTGTATCAGAAGCACATGCAGCAAACGCACACATGAGCCACTGTGATCACTGTCATTAGCACACAGAGCAGAGCTGTGGGCGTTCACAGTCACCTTTAGGAAGTGCCGCACGCTCCCACATCACACACATCCACAGACAAAGGAGAGCGGGTGAATGTGTATATCACAGGAGTCTAATTACTCTCTGCAGTTTATGTAATACACTGCAAACAAGATGTTTCCTTGAACGCTGGAGTTGGCAGCACACAGACTGTGTTCAACTGAACCCCTCTCTGGAGAAGGAGTGAACTGTTCCTTTAACTCTGGATGAACAAGGCCATGCCAGACAAGACGGGTGGCTTTGCAACAGGACAACAGCGGCCATTTTGGCGCCCTAAGCACAAATGTTTGGCAGTGTCCACACATACACACAAAAGTGGAGCCTATTAAACGCTCTGTAAATAATACAGTGAAATGAAGTGCTGGATCCAGAAAACACCACACTTCTGTGTGCAGGTCATTTCTGCTGAACAAGGAGCGATGCCTGACCCTGGATCACTGGCCACGTTAGAGTACACTTCCTTTACTCCACTACTTCATCGTTCTCATTGAATATGAACATTCACAATGGCCTAAGTGTGGTGCCCTCAGAGACTTGATGGCCGAGGCACAGCACATTAAGAGTGTGGACATAAATGCTATAACGCAGCTGATCCTCTACTGCTGTTTGTATCTGTTCCAATACAGGACTGTCTGGAACTTTGCTAACAGCCATCAAATCTCCATTATCATAATAATGTACTCTCAGGGGATTTGCTTTTTGTTGTTCCATCTTTGGAGCGTAAAGCGGGTCGTTCTGTGACCGGGGGTTGGCGAGGGTCCTTGGGCACGACACCCACTGTGTATGAATGAGAGTGTGAATGGGTGAGTAGGTCCTTGATGTAAAGTGCTTTGAGAGCCGTAAGTAGGCAGATGGTAATCAAGAATATTTTTGTCAATAAAAATAACTGTGACACATTTGTGTTACATTTTCCTAGGTTTAAAACATTAAAGTGTTTGTGGCAAAAGCACATACAGTAGATGGTTCACGTGAGTCTCTGCTTGCAGAATGCCGATTGTGTCATATCTGTCTTTTCACTGATTGGTTCATCAGCTTGTCAATCAACATGTGGCCAGTAGATGCATCTCTGACCATGAAACCCATACATCAGAAAACTATTACTATTTAGCACTTTCCTCAGAGGTTTACAGGCCACTGATATTCACTTCATATCAGTTTGAGTTTCACATCATTTACCATCTAAAATGGCCTGTATTACAGTTTCAGAGCTGCTAATCTGATATATAAGAATGTGTTCTTCTGCACATGCCTCTCATTGTGCTCATGAGCAAACACTTGGTAAATGACTTCCAGCTATAGAAAAGAAATACACTTTACAGGATTCTGATCGAAATGCTGTTTCCCCATATTTATTTCAATGACAGCAGACATCAATGTACGAGTAAAAAAACGATTTTAAAATACCTTCTGACATAGATGCAGATTTCCAGTGGGAACCGAGTCAAATGACCAAACCACCAAGAAAATGTTTGTTTTAACAGACATGTGTCGGGCTTGACCTTCCACATGTGGGTGTTCTCCTTATAGAGCTGGACGAGCGGACGTTATATTAAACTGTGACTGACCCACGCTGGTTTCAGAAAAGAAGAAGAGCAATGGCTCTTGTGATTTACAGGTTTTATCTGTTGAATCATTTTGGAACCAGAGCAAATGGGCCTGGGTGCTCAAAGATTTGAGTGGGTGCTGGAGCCCTGCAGCACCCATGGGACCCATGGCGTCTGGAACTGGGTCACTCCATGAGTTTGTAACAAATGAGTGAATGTTAAATAAAGCCTAAATTAACCACACACAAACATGCTTCACCACAGTGGCACTGGAGCGAGTGCACGTGATCACCGGGCTGACGTCTTTAACTACAGATGCCCTTCCTGTAAAACCAGCAGGTAAAGGGAGTTACCTGTCTCCAGGACGGAACACAAGCGAGAGTTGATCTTGTTGTTATATTATATTATGGCCTATGATTGGAAAGCAAGCGAGCCCCACATGCACTACTGAAGTCTCTGGAGGCCAAGGCTGGGGAGGCCCACAGCTGTCTACTCTGTGTCTGATCCACTGGCCCGTGAGGCTGTGAGGCCTTCAGGTGTCTAGGAAAAGTGCTTTTTCAATTTTTAACAGTGCTGCATATTTAACCAGGCCCCCGATCCACTCGTCCAGCAGCTGCTGCTGTTGTTTTCAGCCCCATCCATAGCCAATAGCAAATAAAGTAAGTCTCTAGCCCATTTCTGTGCAGTTGTGATTTTTTAAAGAATAACCAGAATGCTCATTCTAGCCACTAGGGGGCATTACATTTAAAAAAAGGAAAGAAAAGGTTCCACATGTGTCCAGCAGAGGTCACTGACATAATAAGAGCTCAAGATATGAACAACACATTATATAGTCACGTGGTAAATGGACAGTCTGCCCCAGGGCAGCTGTGGCTTCAGTAACAGCTTACCAACACCGAGTGTGAAGTGAATAAATTCTGACTATGTAGTACTTGGAGGAACTTGTGACACAGGCTTGTAAAGTGCAATACAAGTGTAAGCCGTTGTTATTAATGCGACAGTCAAGTTGGGGCTTTGACCAAATCACAGTTTATCATTATTTATTTATTGGAAAAAAATTCTCTATTATATGTGGCCCGCAACCTGCTGTGCCCGCGACCCAAAAGGAACTTCACGCCCCTGGTTTAGAGCCTTAAAGGAATAGGCCACCGTTTTTATATACTAAAACATGTTTTTACCTAGCCTTAGACGTGTTAATATATCCCCGTCTGGTCTTTGTCCGTGCGCACTGTCACGCAAACGGAGCACATACGCAGCCTCTCCCACATGTCACATAGCTCCAAAAAAGCTCACGATAGAAGCTACCAAGCTCTTCCACGTGTTCCCTATTTAAATAAAGTTACGTGAAGTGTTTTCATGCGAAGTATATTTACACAGAAATGTAACATGTCGATTTTATAAGCAAATAAAAAGGGGAACTATATTGTGAGGCGTAATGATACGAGGAGCAAAACGTCCGCGCAGTAACTCCTAAAGACTTCCCCCCGCTCACTTCCGTCAATAACCTTTAGGAGTTACTGCGCGGACGTTTTACTCCTCGTATCATTACGCCTCACAATATAGTCCCCCTTTTTATCTGCTTATAAAATCGACATGTTACATTTCTGTGTAAATATACTTCGCATGAAAACACTTCACGTAACTTTATTTAAATAGGGAACACGTGGAAGAGCTTGGTAGCTTCTATCGTGACCTTTTTTGGAGCTATATGACATGTGGGAGAGGCTGCGTATGTGCTCCGTTTGCGTGACAGAGCGCACGGACAAAGACCAGACGGGGATATATTAACTCGACTAAAGTGAGGTAAGAACATATCTTAGTATATAAAAACGGTGGCCTATTCCTTTAAAGGAACAGGCCACCATTTTTCCATACTGAGATATGTTCTTACCTGATCTTAGACGAGTTGATGCGTACCTGTCTGGTGTTTGTGCTTTTGGAGCTGTAGGAATACATCGGAAGAGGCCAAATGCGAACAACATGAGACAGGTACGTATCAACTCGTCTAAGCTCAGGTAAGAACATATCACAGTATGGAAAAACGCTGGCCTGTTCCTTTAAGAAGGGATTTGGACATATTGAGGTATATCAGTGTTTCATTTAAAGAGAGTGATGGACAGTTACCAAAGACCCTCCAGAAAACGTCAATAGTAAAAATACCAACATGTCATATTACATGAAGGAGCGTGAAATACACACTTTGTTACATAAACATAGTGACTGTATACGGTTTAAATAAACCCCAAAGGTTTGTGGCACTTTGTTGTGCTTTTGATAATGAAGTCCATCATCCATCCATCCAGAGGTCGGAGCTGCCCACATCACACTACACCAGCCCCTATGGCGCCTCCTGCAGGTGGTGGGTCCACGGGAGGACAGCCTCACTACTCAACGGGCCTGTTGGTCTCTCATAAGGGGCTTCTGATAATGAAGTGTTTTTTAAACCATTCACATGGTTTGACAAATAAAAAATCTTTGGTTGTTGTTGCTTGGTGGCACACGATAGCAAGAAGGTCCCAGGTTTTCAGTGCTGCATGTTCTAGATAGATAGATAGATAAATAAACCACCCTCTCCCCTCAGAGAGAGAGAGAGGTGCTCTGACCCAACATGTAGCTAGGTCATGTTCAAATATACAATCATATAATATTACAATAAAAGTTCACTAAATTATTTTTTGACTAAATGTTGACAAAAATAAGTAACACTAAAAGAGTATGGTCTGCTCTGCTCAACAGTCACTTTCACAAAGAACTAAGCTGTAAATAACTGGAAAACTGCACTTTTTTCCACTCATCCATCCAAGATCTGCCCGGCAACAGTGGGAATTCGCTTTGTATATCAGCGACTACTGCAGCAGACAGCACATAGATGATGTAGTTTATGAAAATGCTTTATTACAGTGTAGGTGACCGACTGTGCAGTAACCTGCTCGTAAGGCTCCATATCTGATGACCTGTGTATGGCACAGTTGCATGTGACTCTAATGTACATGTGCATGTTAGGTCAGATGACGCACTCGCCCTGAGACGAGGTCAGGGACGTCATCTTGAACTCAGCACTGCACATGAACCACGGGTTAAAACGTGTAATCCTGATCTTTTACTTGAAAACAACTCATACTAAGCCCTTTCCCTTTTGCACCAAGTGGACAAGGTGGTCACAGTCTACAAACAATAGGGCAATATATGAAGTAGTATTTATAGTAGTGAGAGAACAAACTTTGTGTTGAAATGTAATTTTTACGGGTGTGAACTTAAATATCTTCAGAGCAGAAGTAGCTCCATGCTGGGTGTTTTTTTTTCAGTTTGGATGTACACATTTACTCTGTGGGTTGTGTAACTTCCAAATAATGTCCAGATCTATCTATCTCTGAAGACTGAGATGAGCGTGATGGGCATGAATGAGCGTTTGGAGGCGGACTTCAGCCAAACGGGGTTAAAGGAGTCTAATGGACACTGACATCAGAATGTGGGCAGTGACGGCTGATGTGAAGAGACTGTGTATGTGTGGATGTACATGGACGTGGGAGAACTGGGCTGTGCATGATGTGGACTGTGTGTTTAAGTGAGCCTGTGTGTGTGAGGGAAGAAGATACATGTATTTACATTGTAAAGTGTGCTACACCCAGGCACTAAAGCGCTGCTGTTCTGTAGTATGATCTGAAATAATGTGTGTGTTTAGAAAATGCCTCTACTCATACAAATGTAGTCATGTGCAGTTATGCCAAAACACCAGCCGAGGGCACACTTCTTCTTGCAGCAGCAGAGCCAAAATGAAAAAGTCTGTGAGGATGTGACATCACATGGTTAAAGGCACAACTTGACCGCTGCAAGTCGCCTGGGTAACTGTTTACAATGGTTGAGCTGCCTTAATTAAGTTACACAATTATTTTGACTTTCGATCTATAATGACAGCCTGCAGTCTCAAAAACACATAAAAAATACACAACACTGCAAATACAACCATTGAAAACAACAAAAATCAGAGTAACGATGGAATCCAGGGGACTATGCCAGTGTCTGAGCAGGTGGACTTTCCAGCAGACTTGAATGTGTTGATGGCGTGTTTAGGGGGAGGTCTGAGAGGTGTGGAGGTGCTACAAACAAGAGCGAGGCCTCCAGTTGTATGTGGTGCTGATGAACTGCAGTGGACCAGCTGAAGCGAGGTCCCAGGAGAGTGTGCAATATTCTCCAAATTGTTCTTTTCTCTTCCCTGGGAGTCCTGGCAGCAGCCTGCAGAGCCCAGGCCGGGCCTGTACTTAGCAGCTTGTTGGATTAATGCAGTGAAGATGAAGGTCGAGTAGATATGAGAGCGCATTCCGTCATAAAGTGCACAGCTTTATTCTGATCAACGCTACACAATGCGGCTCTAATAATCCTGCTAAAGGCACATTCTCAAAGAACAAACTGACCTCTGTCAGAGTGTAAGTGTGTGAAACATTCCCTTTGTGGCAGTCGTCCCTCTCTAGTGTCTATTTAGGTTGAATATTTTCACTTATAGAGTTGAATATTTAAGGTAAGAGATATGTTTTATGTTTGTGTGGGGAAAGTGACTGTGTTTGACCCATCTGACCTTCTTGAACTTGATATTAAAGCTGAGGTACCTGTTTTTCCAGGTCAAATGTAATTATAAAGCGCATTTATAAAACACTCATCACTGCCCCAAAATACTGGCTTTCATTTAAACACAACTAGAACAAACACAATATGTGAAAAATTCCACAGTAAAAAGATGAAAAAATAAAGACATTGCAGAGTGAGTTTGTGAGTGTCTGTAGTATTTTGGTAAATAAGTCTATTATTGGTAGTTTTGATGAGCTATTCTTTTTCTTACATCGAAGGTGAACCAATGGATGGATCTATAGAGTTGACCAAGACAAGAATATACTTTGTTAATTATATGATCAATGTCCAATGTTCAAGCTGCTGCTCTTCTTCAGGGCTTGTCTCTGTCCTGTGTTTTTGGAAGTCCCCTCACCTGGTCATTTTAAAGTGCCCTCTCTAAATGTTCTAAAATCCTAACGGTTCTTTCCTCGTTTTGCAGGTTTCGGACGCGTCCTCAGGCAGACTGACTGAAGATGGCCTCAGCAGGTGTCATGGCCGCCCTGCTCCTACTGTCCACCCTCCTGCTCCTGTCCTGCCCCCCTGCTGCTCATGGCTCTGAGGAGAAGAACTGCACAGCGAGAGGAGACCCCTGCCAGGAGGGTAGGGAACATTACAGACAGACTTACCTTCTACACGTGTATCTTCATTTGAGTCCTGGGCTTTCGGAGCACAACCCACATGTTTTTAAAGATGGTAAACCTGGAGCACCCGGGCGAAACCCAGCAGACACGAGGAGAACATGCAAACTCCACCACACAGTCTGACCTGGAGGGGATGGCTTTCCCCTGGTTTACTTTGGTGATGTTTGTGAACTTGGAGTAGGAGCTAGTTAGTTATGAGTTTAAACACCTTTTAAATGTGCTATGAAACTTTTGTTCTTTCAGATTCAGAAAAAAGGTTTGAGCTTAAACTGACACATTTACAGATATGTTGTTGATAAATGCGCATTGTGTCTGTCTGAATAAAATAAGTAAAATAGATCAAATAAAGCATCATTGGACTTTCTGTGTGGAGTTTCCATGTTCTCTCTGTAGGTTTCCTCCAGGTACTCTGGTTTCCCCTACCACTGAAAACATGTGAGTGTATTTGAGAGTGCGCATGGGGAGCAAATTAGACCAAGGCTACAATCTGGTGTGGCTTGTTTACATGCATGAGACCCGTGTATGTTCATTAACATGCACTGTCTCCACCAAATAAACCAATAAATAAATGATGACAGATTTGGATTTAAGTTATTTACACAGCCAACTATAGTATTAGTATATAGTACATAGTATCACTGGGCCTCACTGGGCCTCACTGGGCCTCACTGGGCCTCACTGGGCCTCACTGGGCTTCACTGGGCCTCACTGGGCCTCACTGGGCCTCACTGGGCTTCACTGGGCTTCACTGGGCTTCACTGGGCCTCACTGGGCTTCACTGGGCTTCACTGGGCCTCACTGGGCCTCACTGGGCTTCACTGGGCCTCACTGGGCCTCACTGGGCCTCACTGGGCCTCACTGGGCTTCACTGGGCTTCACTGGGCCTCACTGGGCCTCACTGGGCCTCACTGGGCTTCACTGGGCCTCACTGGGCCTCACTGGGCCTCACTGGGCCTCACTGGGCCTCACTGGGCCTCACTGGGCTTCACTGGGCTTCACTGGGCCTCACTGGGCCTCACTGGGCCTCACTGGGCCTCAGTGGGCCTCACTGGGCCTCACTGGGCCTCACTGGGCCTCACTGGGCCTCACTCATTTCACTCAATTGCTAATGTCATGTTCCTCTTGTACATCTTCACAGGTTCACGGGTAAATATTCCTAAAGTGTTTTAATGAATCCTTCTGAATTGAATTGTAGCTGCTCAGTAGAGGTGACGTCTTTGTGGGTGTGTGAAAGTGGGCGGGTTCCTGAGGTAATGGCAGATATGATACACAGACATGTCTAAAAACATGAACCATCTGCACAGATTAGCTAGTACCAGTACTACAGATGAGTAAGTACCAGTACTACAGATGAGTAAGTACCAGTACTACAGATGAGTAAGTACCAGTACTACAGATGAGTAAGTACCAGTACTACAGATGAGTAAGTACCAGTACTACAGATGAGTAAGTACCAGTACTACAGATGAGTAAGTACCAGTACTACAGATGAGTATGTACCAGTACTACAGATGAGTATGTACCAGTACTACAGATGAGTATGTACCAGTACTACAGATGAGTAAGTACCAGTACTACAGATGAGTAAGTACCAGTACTACAGATGAGTAAGTACCAGTACTACAGATGAGTAAGTACCAGTACTACAGATGAGTATGTACCAGTACTACAGATGAGTAAGTATCATGTGTCATGTCCAAACCAAAAGAGGCACAAACCATTTGTGTGGCTTTGTAGTTGTTTGTGAGACACAGTGGTGTATGTGTATGTGTATGTGTATGTGTATGTGTATGTGTATGTGTATGTGTATGTGTATGTGTATGTGTAGTATCCGCATGTTTCTTTGGTGCTCTGATTTCTCCTACCATTCAAAACATGTACAATAGGGTTCAAGGTTTCTTTATTAGTATACTCACTGGTACATTTGTTTGCAGAAGGGACTACACAAAGTAAGAACAAGAAACAAACAAAATACAGGTGCACTCTCTGACATGAAACCAGAAGTAACTTTTCCTCCAATTCGAATTTTAAAATGATTTCTACTTGCATGTTAAATGCCAGAAGAATGAGAGATAGATTTTATTTTTGCACGGCATAAAGGATCAACTTTAACATTTGAAGACATATCCTATGTCTGTTTGTCCATAATGACCATGGTCACGTTTGGAGGAAAAAGCCTGAGAAAACCATCCTAACTTCACAGATGACATCATGAAGAAAGAACTCTATGTGGAAATATTGGAGCAACATCTCAAGAGTCAGGAAGTTAAAGCTTGGGCGTCATTACAAAGTCCTGATATTAATCCAGTTGTAAATGTGGGCAGGGCTGAAAAGACATAGGCACACAAGGTGACCTACAAATGTGTTTCAGCCTTCTGGCCTTTACCAAATAGAAATAATTTTTAAAATTCTAATTGACCTTAAAAAAAAGTAAACATTAATTCAGTGAGATGTGTCTTTTTATAAGTGTATGTAAACTTCCATGTGACTGACAGGTTGTATGTGGGTGTGGATATTTCTTTATGTGTTTTTTGCAGTGTGCAATGGTCGTTTACTCACTCAGCATTCCCTTATTCTCTGTGTGGTGTTTCCCAGGGGTGGTGCTGCCGGTGTGGAACCCCCAGAACCCGTCGGTGGGGGACAAAGTGGCCCGGGCCATCGTGTACTTTGTGGCTCTCATATACATGTTCCTGGGCATGAGCATCATCGCAGACCGCTTCATGTCTTCTATCGAGGTACAGACACCCGCACGGCAGACCCCCTCTGCACCCACAGGCTTCACATGTGGGATTATCCATGTCAACACTTGTGGACCACATATGTGTTCATTCTGCATATTGTGTCTGCTTGCTTTCGTAGTCCATTCACTTTCACTAGACTTGTCCTGATCGTGGCGGTGTGGCTAAGTTAGCAACATAGTGTTTGTTTTTAAATTGCTCCAAAGGGTTTACATTTTGAGTTTTGTTTACTACAGCAAATACTAAGGCATCCAAAATCACTCAAATACCCTGTCCCCAGTTTGACCATTCTCAAAGTGCAGCAGAAGGAGACACAGTGAAAATGGGTCATAATACACATTGACCAGTGGAAGTTATTTATTGGACGTGTGTTTTCAGGTGATAACTTCTCAGGAGAAGGAGATTACTATAAAGAGGCCGAATGGGGAGACCACCACAGCCACGGTGCGGATCTGGAACGAAACCGTGTCCAACCTCACCCTCATGGCCCTGGGATCCAGCGCCCCTGAAATCCTGCTCTCTGTGATCGAGGTGGGTGTTGTCCTCTGTGTCGGGGAGAGTGGGGTAGGATGAACCACCCGTTGGATTTGGATTTTTTTTATTTTTTTATGTAAGATTTATAGATTTGAACTTGGCAGACAAACAATTGGAAAAAATAGTCTGACAATAATCCCACTTTTTCTTTTTAATGAAAACTCAAAGTGGCCTGATACAAAAACGATTGCTAGAAAAAACAAATACATGAAGGTATTTTTTTTTTCTGATGTTTTCTGTCGTTTTGTTCTGTATAAAAGCAGATTAATAGTTTAGGCAGATTTCTTTTTAAACAAACACAACTATCTTGATTTTTTCAAACAAGAAAACTTAAAACTTGAAACTTACACAATAACCACCAAAGCAAACAGTGGCTCACCTTCCCCCACTCTCCCCTCCCCCCCAGAGTAAAGCATGAAACAAAACCCTACAGTGTCTCCAGAATGAACTCGACTCCTGTTGCTCTTCCAGGTGTGCGGGCACAACTTCGAGTCGGGTTCCCTGGGCCCCAGCACCATCGTGGGCAGCGCCGCCTTCAACATGTTTGTAATCATCGCCCTGTGCGTGTACGTGGTTCCAGACGGAGAGACCCGCAAAATCAAACACCTGCGCGTCTTCTTCGTCACCGCCGCCTGGAGCATCTTCGCCTACATCTGGCTCTACCTCATCCTGAGCGTCATCTCGCCCGGGGTGGTGGAGGTGAGCACTGCTGCACGCTGGATTTACGGATCGTAGTAGAAACTTTCTGGGCTGGGGGTTGATGTAGATGAGGTCATGGGTTCTATAGCTTTCCAGGGTCAGTTTCCCACTTTTATGGCGCAGCTTGACACTAAATGTGATGAAGTATTAGTAAGTAAGTATTCAGACCTGACACACCCCACTCATAACACTGTCTGCCAACGCCTGCCATGTCAGTCAGTCTGCCTCAGTGTGAAGGATATCAAATAAACACAGTTGTGATGGTCCTGGACCTTCACTCACAAAGACTGCTCCTGTTTTGGAAACTGCCTCTCTATTAGCATTGCTAGTTTGAACATATTTGAATTTAGAACACACAGAATTCCAATCGTATTCTTTGTCTTAGGCTGTATCCGAATGTCTACGCTATTCCCTATATAATGACTAGTGGTCACGCCATTTTGTAGGGGTGTCCGAATGACCAGAGAGAAAAAAGTAGTGCACTCAAAATTTCCCACAATGCATTCTGAGAAGTATTGAGCAGCGGCGGTCATAGAGCTCCAGAGTCCCGCCTCCTCTCCGGTCCGGAAGTAAAATTCCCCTTGCGTTGAGACCGTACTGAGTCTTTAACTCCGTAACTCCGTCAGCTTGGGCTGAATCCAGCTCTGTGGTTATAAAGCGACCGCAAAGTCAGACGCAGGTGAAACAAGCACGTCTGAGATTCATCTAGTTTAACTGATTATTTATTGTAATGTAGAAAACATATTATAAACAATTTATTAAAACAAAATGCAGGCAGATAGTGGACGTTTTATCCATATCTAACACTGATAGTAAGAAAAACGTCAGATGGATCAAAAAAATGTTCCCAACGATCCAATTAAACGAACCACCATCATTTTTATTCAAATTAGCAGGATTCAGATTGTTTAATAGTGAAATAATATAGAACTTTTGTCTGCAAAGTAAAAGAAACTGGCCGTGTTTGCTGAAAACCTGGTTGCCTTGACCAGCGGGCGCCATGTCGCAATGGTTCTTGGGATACGGAGTTTCTATGGTCAGGAAGTGAATGATGTCACAGCCTTGTACCTTTGCCTTTTCTTCAACATGTCGTTGTCTTTCTGGATTGAAATCAAACATTTTATGGTCACGAATTGCTACATAGCTGATTAGCGTTTGCGGTGACGTTAAACTTTTGGAAAATCGCCGGTCGTGTAGACAGGGATTTTTTGCCTCCGGAGCAACAAGTCCGTAAGGGGCGGGACTGTGGAGCTCTATTGCGAGTGTTGGAGAAGAGCCTGACAGCGACAGGTCGTTGAACTAAACACACGACTGAATGGAAGCAGCTGTTTCAGTCGTGTGTTTGTATTTGTCATGAATAAATGACTTGAATACAAATGGTTATGGTTAAAAAATGCTAACGTTAGCTGCTAACAGTTAGCTGGAGCTGTTAAATGATCGATAGCTTCCTCTTGAATAATCCAAGTCATTAATGTAAAATCCATGTGAAATAAAGCGTATCTGACTCGTATTTATCCATGAATATTCCTCTGTCTCTGAGTTTGGTCTTTATCGAAGAAATACTTTATTCCCGGAGTTTAGCGAACTTTTAGCAGATGTAGTCACTCATTCATATAGTCTACTATATAGTCTACTATAGTGCGGGCCTATGTAGTGAATGAGGGGTTAGGGACTAGGGTGGACATTCAGACACACATCTTTTGGTGAAAATGCCATTTAATTTTAGTCAAGATTGAACTAAATAATTTTATCAGATTAATTTAGCTGACTTTGCATTTACAATATAGTTATAATCATATTTAATCCACTGCTTTATGTTTGTTGTTCCACATGAACAAAGCTCAGAGCTTCCTCTGGCCGTGGATCTGAATGATCTGAGGCTCATGCAAACATTGGACGTTTGGATGATTGATGGATGATGACACAGTTTAGCCTCATTTTGGGGAACAAAAATATTACTTTGACTAAAATTATGACAAAATATACACTGTTGATTAGAGCATTTTATTCCTCATTGGAAAGAATCTGAAATCATCAATAGTTGTTTTTCCCACTGGAATGAGGCACCTGGGGAACAAGGCCTATGGTGACCCGATGTAGAGAATGAAGAAAACCTGAAATGTCATTTTTACAAAACCTTCAAAAGTGATGTTTTCAATTCTCAACAGAATGAGTTCATCATGATTTAGAGCAGAAGTGCCCAAACTTTTCGTCTCTGAGGGCCAAAATTAAAAAGTGCCTGTGAGTCGCGGGCCAAACACGGCGATGTCAAACACGAAAAACACATATAACTGCACATTTATTTAAGTTACTATATTTTATGCACTTTTTATTTTTTCGATAGCCTACATTTGCGTTTGATTCTATCTATGCAGATAACATGCTATATTAAAATGAATGGTAACTATGGCAAAAGCCTAATTTTAGTAGAACAAAATCAACCATTGTAGCAATTTAGTGCAAAAACACCTGTATCTACAGCACCTGCTGTAACTTTACCTCATTCACTCACTCAAAGATAATGCCACCTTAGATTATTTTGATATGTCAGTTCAGCATCAATTCTTTTATAAGTCATTTTTTAACAAATACTGTTGTTGACGTCAACAGCCTTTGCAATAAAAGTTGAAAAACTGGGAAAGTTGATGCTACACCGCTCTGTGGTTGATAAATAACAAGACACCACAACAGTGTTTCCTTAAAGAGGGGGTATTCTGCTTTTTTCAGTCACATAGCACCAGTCTATATCTCACTACAATGATGTCAAACCTTCTGTTGGTCTGTAAATGCAGTAAATTAGAATGACTGCCTTGTATAAAATGTCTCTCTCAAAATGGCTGTAGTGAATGTCTTGAAATAGGCCTCTGTCTCTTTAAGAACCTCTGAGCCTTTCCGACACGCCCCCTCCACACGCTGTCTGTGGCATCAGTGGGGAGGGGGCTCTGCTGAGGAGCAGTGGTTGGTTACTCGGCTGTTGACGAAAGCTGGGAGGCGTCTCCAGGAGGTGGGGGCGTTCCTAGGAGGACTCAGGCAAACCTATCCCTAAAATGGCCGCCATCAGAGTTTTTACAGATTACTCAAAAATATTTGAATGTGCCAAGGCAACACTTCAGGCATGTTTTTAATGAGAGAATGACATAATAACATGATGTAAAGCTTGAAAAAGTCGATTTCGCATAATACCCCCCCTTTAACCTAGCGAAAGGAGGGAAACAGCGCCCCCAAAGTGTACTGCATCCATATTTACCATTGAGAATGAATGGAAGAGAGTTAGTATTAACCACACGCAGCGCAAAAGTAGGTCACTCTCTGGCGGGCCAACAGATTTGTGTCGGTGGGCCAAATTTGGCACTTTGGGCACCCCTGATTTAGAGGCGCTGACTGGACCCTCTGCCCTTGTGGAGTTTTCCCAGTTCTCCCCCTTGTGGTTGGAGCACTAAAGTTCTCTTGTGTCTTGTACTTGCAGGTTTGGGAGGCCGTGCTGACCTTCCTCTGCTTCCCTCTGTGCGTGGTCCAGGCCTGGGTGGCCGACCGCCGCCTGCTCATCTACAAGTACGTCCGTAAGCGTTACCGTGCCGACAAGAGCCGCGGCATCATCATCGAGTCCGAGGGCGGGCCAGACATGCACGTGGGGGGCGGGGCTCTGGGGGGCTTCACCAAGATGGACATGCTGGAGCTGGACGGGCAGATGGCGCTCAACTGCCACGGGACGGACGGGCTGATGGAGGACGGCGGGGCGAAGGACGAGGAGGACGAGGCGCGGCGGGACATGGCGCGGTCTCTGAAGGAGCTCAAACAGAAGCACCCTGACAAGGACATGGAGCAGCTGATCGAGATGGCCAACTATCAGGTCAGTGCGTCAGACAGGAGACTTCACCCACCTGATATTGTAACTCTTTTGCATTATTTGCCTTGTCATGTCAGAACATCTTACACCAAACTAACGTATCTTATCTTCTAGCATTGCCACAAACAGAGAGAGTATGTGTGTGACCTCATCATAATCCTCTGAATGCTGCAGCTTCCAAAAAACAGGCTTTGGGCAGAGTTGTAGGAGAGCTGGTATTTGGCTGAGATACTGTATATTCCAACTGATAATAATAATTAACGTGATGATTGGGGGTCTGACATGAGGAGGAACCAGAGGAAACCTTTTGGGTGTAAATGAATCAAATAAATCAAAGCAGTCAGGCGTTCTTTATCAGGACGTGGGTGATCACTGTTGCTTCAGATGAGAGGTCTGCTGATGGAAGATCACAGGTATAAAACTCCAGGATCATTTAATGGTGTAAGGTTAAACAATAAATAAATGAACACACCAACCAAGGCCCAGGTGTCAGTCAAAAAGTGTCATAACTTACAGAAAGCTATGCAAAATGATCTGATGATGATGTTTGCGTGTAATGAATAACAATAATGTTGTAAAGAAGCTGTGCGCCCAGTGTTCTGTGGTCTCCTGTAGCCGTTCGGGAAAAGGACAGACTTTTGTTGGCTGGAAAACAAAAATCCATTTACATCAAACACAATGCCCGAATTCCCCCTTGTATCCAATGTACAGCCAAACATCTTTCTCTTTGTGTTTCAGTGGTATTTGATGTACAATGTGTATTAACCACATGGCCAAATTTAAGTATTCCCTTTGGAGCCTTTATATAAATGTAGTGGAGTAAAAAGTAACATTTATCATTCAAGTGTAATGGAGTAAAAGTTTTCAACACAAATACTACACAAATACTAAAAGAAACTCTTCACAAACTCATGTACTCATATACAATACAATCAAAGTCAATTCCAGAAGAAGAACACACTAATCACTTTGTTTTTATACGTTATCCTTGAAATGGGATGATCACTATTGCTTCATTGACCACTTCATTAAATGTATTTTATGTATGTTTTACCAGATCTCTCTCAGATGATATTATAATGATGTTTTTGCACTCCAACATTAACCAAGTGTGTGATGGCTATTATGTTTTATCATGGCAATAGAATGCTTTTGAACAAGTTGCTTCATTTACCCTGATATTCACCACTTGCAGGTCAATGAGTGCTTGGACATTGAATGGGGTTTGTAGAGCTGTCTCAGGCTTATGCACTCCTTTAGTCTCTTGTGATGACTTTAGCTGCAGAGAATGGATTAATCTGACTGAATGCTCTGAAATGCAGTCCCAAGCCGTCCTGGTTTTGAACCCGGTAAGTCCTTCAGTCAGTCGCTCCGTGCCGTGCCCCACACCACAATTCTACTTGGCACAAGTTTAGTTTGGACTGTGCCGAGATTAACCGTGTTTTCGGTTAATCGGGTGGCCCCCTAGTGGACAGAAAGGAGGTGCATCTATTACAACATCAATTTTACTAGACCTGATGATGAAAAATAGTCAGATTACTTTACGCCTAACATTTTTAGATTTGAAAATATTATTCCAAATTCAAGATTGAGTTCACAGACTCCTGGGGCAAGAACATTTGAGAGACAGCTGAAATATGAACTGTTGAACTATTACTAGAATCTCCTACATTTCAGAACATGTTAGAGGAGGTAAAAACTGCAGGGTTTGATTCATTTATAATAAGGCACCACAGAGACAGGATGTTTCGTTCTGCAGGAAACATTATTACTAAAATGAATTAGGATTCTCTACTTGCGACCTTTAAAGTATCTGATTGTCATTTCAGGTTTTAGTGAAGTGATTATTTCTTGTCTGAAATGGCTGCTCTCCTTTCTCTGACTCCTGCTTGTCCTGATGTAGTTAGGAAATGTGACACTTAGGCCAACTCTTAGGTGTCTACAGTGGGCAGTAAATGGCTGAATAGTAATCCTCTTCCTTTTCACACACTGCTCTGGGGAATGTGGCTTTTATTGACTTCCATAAGAATGAAGTAATTACCGTCCATTAATCATGGCACTCAGTCGGCAGTGTGTGAAAAGTCCACAACCAAGTGTAAATACATTGAGTCTTATGATCTCCCCAAAGCCTAATTTGCAACTTTAGTCACTGTCAATTCAGTGAATGGTCAGGTTCATCCAAAGACCGCTTTAAGGAAAATTGGTTAATATGTCTCAAAGAGTGTGAAGAGAGGTAGGTGAGTGTAGACAAACAGCAAAGAAGAGCTGGACATTATGGACGAAATTAATGATACAGTGACAGTATTGGAATATTTGACGGTAAAAAAAGAAAAAAAGGAATTGATTAAAATGCAGTTGCAAATGTAGAGTTGTTAAAAATAGTTTTTCATAACAATGATTCATAATATATTATTCTATATAATGAATCTGGGAAGTGGTTTGTTTTCATTCCTTTTTTATATTTGGACGAGAAATTCACAAGGTCAGGACTAGAATACAGCATTGTCCCAATAGGGAAATCCTTCAACCAGAGTCTCGTGGAAACCTGTGAGGGACAGTAGGCAGCGCTCAGAAGTCCATGTCCAGATTATGAGCTAAATTTGGTGAAGAGTACTAAGCTCCAAGAATATGTCTTCTCTGCATCTTTTAGATTCATGGGAAATACCGAAGCAACAGGGCAGGTGCTGATGGGAAAGGTTTGTTGGCAGGTGCTGATGGGAAAGGTTTGTTGGCAGGTGCTGATGGGGACTGGTTGGTTGGCAGGTGCTGATGGGGACTGGTTTGTTGGCAGGTGCTGATGGGGACTGGTTGGTTGGCAGGTGCTGATGGGGACTGGTTGGTTGGCAGGTGCTGATGGGGACTGGTTGGTTGGCAGGTGCTGATGGGGACTGGTTGGTTGGCAGGTGCTGATGGGGACTGGTTGGTTGGCAGGTGCTGATGGGGACTGGTTGGTTGGCAGGTGCTGATGGGGACTGGTTGGTTGGCAGGTGCTGATGGGGACTGGTTTGTTGGCAGGTGCTGATGCAGCAGCAGAAGAGCCGGGCCTTCTACAGGATCCAGGCCACCAGGATGATGATCGGCGCGGGGAACATCCTGAAGAAACACGCTGCAGACCAGGCTCGGAAGGTATCGCTGGCTTAAAGAGACAATGATTTTAATGTCTTTAACCCTCAGATGACCAGTCCTATGTGGCGTAATGCTCTGATCCACAGTGTTTCTGGTGTTGTCCGTAGGTGGTCAGCAGCCAGGAGGCTCAGGCACAGGAGGATGACCCCTTCACCGTGCGGCTGGACTTCGAGCCGGCCCTGTACCAGTGCTTCGAGAACTGTGGCTCCCTCAAACTCACCGTGTCCCGCTGCGGAGGCGACCCCGGTGTCACCGTCAAGGTGCGACCACCACCATAACACTCATCTAAAAAACTCCAAAGGTGCATGGGCCAGCTAAAGGCACAGGACACACAGGGGCGGATCTAGAGGGGTCAAGGTCTGGCCACCCCATTGATGTCAGCCAGGTTTTGTCCTCGTCTGGAACTGTCTAAATTCTTGTGTCGTCATCAACCTGGGACTTTATAAATGCAATGTTTCAAGGACTAGTTGCAATCCAGATGTTCAAAGCCTGATTCAGCCTGTATGTCTCACATCTGCTTACAGAGGCTCGCGCTCAGTTAGCACCTTATTGACAGAGCTAAATAAGGAGCCAAGTGCCAACTCCTGTGGCTCCCGAGATGATGATCTTTGTCTTTTTCACAAAAGTGAAACATTTTTCCTGAGTTAGAAACCCCCTACTTATATTAAAGACAATGCTGCTTTTTGTATATAATGTTGGTAGATTCAGCCTGCATCTAAACAGACAAAATTGCCTTGCAATCAAGCAGAACATGCGTAGCTCCGCTATAAACATTCCACATGATAAAATGTGTCGCCATCCCAGATATGATCCCTGACCTTGCTCGCCGCCCCGGGATTTTTTTTTTCTAGATCTGTCCCTGTATGTGCACAAGGTTTCTTTCTACTGCGAGGTTTCCTCTGCCCCTCCCCCATCCTGCATGAAAATCTCGCACCAACATGGCACTCCTGCCTTTTGATCATTGTATGAATTTATAAAGTATACAATCATTGAGATGTTAACAGTTAGTAATGTCATGGCCAATAAGAATTTACCCTGATCATGGTATGAGTAATGAGTAATGTTATGCATGAGCGCCTTTATTTTCAATCTTAAACACAAAGTGTGTTTCTTCAGGATTTAATGTAAGAAGCCAGGATGAAATTATGCATGTGTTATATAAATAATGCAACATTAAAAAAAAAAAAAAAAGAGTGGAAAAAGAGTGGTGCGCACTGAATGGGTGCTGCTGCCGGATGCTCTCTCATCGAATGCAATTTCTCCATCTGTGAGATCAATAAAGTATCATCTTATCTTATCTTATCTTATCTTATCTTATCTTATCTTATCTTATCTTATCTTATCTTATCTTATCTTATCTTATCTTTATGCAACAACTCATTTTTGCAAGTCTGATTCACTTATGGCTTTCTGTTTAACAAAATATTGTTTCTTCTAAAAGGATTTCCATCATTTCCTTCCATATGAATTGATGTGGATAAGTGTAATTGATCAGCATCTGGACCTTTCCTTCAGATGAGCTGCAGGCATGTTGCTGTTGATGTGGTCACACCAGATCCACAGACAAACATGAGCAGATATTGCTTCTTTGTGAATGTTCAGCGCGAGGCTTTCCCACAGCGCAGAGGAGCTGTCAGCCTCTTTCTTGGCTCGGTGCTATTTTTACCTTGCTTCAAAAGTGGAGAGCAGACTAGCTCCTCCGCCCACGGATCCAGCGCGGCTCTGCGGAGGATCAGCCACATTGGCCTCATACACTCCACACGCGTGTGCTGTGCTGCTGCTGCCCACTGTTTAGCACATGCCGCTCTGGTCAAGTTGTGACTTAGAGAGTGTAAACAAAAACCCACAGAAGATAAGGCCCTCAGCACAGAGCAGAGACAGCACAGACGGGTGTCCCTGCACATTGGACTCATGTAGAATGTACCAGAGGAATGATCGTTTATGTTGATCATAGTCATAGTCAAATTAACTTGATTTTTGAATGTGTTTCTTTGTTAATAACACACTCAGAGATTTTCTCAGTGGAAAGAGTGTGACCTGCTACTTCAAAATGATTACCGAAGTGAAAGTAAAAGTCTGATGTTTTTGTTTGTCTGTCACAGGTGGATTACCGCACAGAGGATGGCACTGCCAACGCCGGCTCCGACTATGAGTTTGCTGAGGGCACGCTGCTGTTCAAACCGGGAGAGAACCTAAAAGGTAACAAAAACAACACTTCCTGACATATTTACCCAAAACAAGTCACTGAGGCTTAAGCTCTCCCTAAAACAAGTCCCGGGGTTTCTGCTGGGCTGAGAAAAGCTTCACAATCAGGAGCTTTTGAACCTGGGGGTTTGTGCCGTTTGCCCTGACAGAGTTTTTTGTTGTTGATGTTTTACAGAGATCACAGTCGGAGTGATTGATGACGACATCTTTGAAGAAGACGAGTATTTCTATGTGCATCTGAGTAATCCTCGCATTGTTGGATTCCCAGAGATAGGCTCCGCCCCCCTGGACCCCAGTGCCACACCCAAAGCCGTCCTGGGCAAAAACCCCTCGGCCACAGTGACCATCTATGATGACGACCATGCAGGTGAGACACTGTGCTGGAACGTTTGACATGCTGAGAATGAAGCCTCAGTATCACATGGGTGTGAGTAAAGTAAAGTGCCACTTTGGAGAAGGAAAACCTTTAAAGTTATTGAAAGTACTGTCCATTCGGCTACTGGCTAATCAACAAATGGTTTGCAGTAAGAGAAAGCATGTTCTCCCTGTGTGTTTGGAGGTTTCCTCCAGGTACTCTGATGCTCAGTCGCAATTTAAAGACTCATGATGACAGTTGGATGACTGTTGAAACATCTTAATTGATACAACATCAAATCAAAACAAAAAATCCAGTTCAAATCTTACATTTTTTAAGCTATCACAAGTGATATTTAGTCTGGGGACCACCAAGTCATTTTCTCATAGGACAGGCGCGGTTTATGATCGTCCATAGCCGTTTATTGGGCTGAATGTCTCTCACATGTGTCTGCAGTGGCCATAGCCAGTCGTATCATGGTGTCTGATGACGTATGATGTACCCGCTGTAAACTTTCGAGTTAAACTGTTTAGAACATGGGCTAAAGCTTGATCAAAAGATGATGTTGTGTCTGCTGCTGTCATATTGGATCTGTAAATAAACGTTTTAAATGTTTTGTCCCTAAACAAACTCCAAGCTTCCGTATGTCCAATTCCATATGTGTCATCATCCTGCCGTCCCTCCTCGTTCTGTGATTGGTCCCAAATCCACGCTGTGAAGTTCAAAGTGATTGGAGCGCACACAGCAGCATGGGTACTCCCGGGCTTCCTATCTATGGGGCCAGGAAGTTAAACAAAGGTTAAACAAATGGAGGTTATGTGTGTGCTGTCAGAGCCTTGCAACAACAGGTTCAATCAATCAATCAATGGTTTTGTATCGCCCAATATCACAACAGGAGTGGCTTCACAACACTGGACAAACATTAAAGCAATGAAACAAAACAGTAAACAATGAAGAAGACAATGTGAAGTTTAGGCAAAGTAACCAGGCAGACATAATGTCCAGATAAGCGTCAGCCGCTGGTGCTGACGAGCCGCGTGGGCGTCCCCCGTCCTTAAAAGAACATTTATTTATACAGCGCCTTTCACAGACATAGTCACACAGCGCCACTCCCATGGACGGACAGGCTATAGATAGACCCAGGGCTGATGGGAGTCCCTCAGCAGACGGGAAGTTGAAGACCACCAACAACCCGCCATCTCTCCATCTCTCCATGTCTCTGTATCTCTACTTGGTAAAACACATCCATAATTCAGCATGTGGAGCAGCTCTTCCCCCACACAGCAGCTTCCAACGTGACGGTTTGTGCTTTCCCAAAGGCACGTGAAGGCAGCCACCTCATAGTAATCATGTTCATGTTTTGAAAAAGGTTCCATTGTCAAATCACAAGTCCAAACCAATGTAGTTTTTGCCAACACATTATTTCACTGATTCCGTTTTGTTTTGTTTAGTTTCGTTTGTTCTCGGACGTCCTTATTTCTGACTTTATCTCTCCAGGTGATACATCCATAATTCAGCATCTTTTAGTGTTAAAACAAAGTCGTATCTTGCCCAGAATGTCAACATGGTGGAACAGTGTGCAGAGCGGAGGTGATTGTAATCAGTGGAATAATCATGGTGAAAAGGTTACTCTTATTGCTGATTTGACTCATTCATGAGTAGCAGGGGATTAGCCTGACAGGAGGCTGTCTTTGTTCGTGATGATGATGATAGGCAGCGGTTTGCACCTTCACTCAGATAAGAGTCACCTGGTCATGTGACTGTTGTAGCGACCCTACGGCAGGACTACGTCACACACATCCCACTGCACTAGATCTACTGAATTATGCAAAGGTGCTGTAGTACAATAATGCTAATTCACTCGGTGCAGAACTATTATTAAAACTGTTGGATTGAACTTTCCAGCAGATGACGATGTTTGTAATGAGAGAAGGTGTGGTTAAATTGGACCACGCCCTGAATCAATTATTAAGCAGCCATGTGACCCACTCTCTTGCTGTGTCTGTGTCAGGGATCTTCACCTTCGAGGGAGCCAGTCAGCGGGTGAGCGAGAGCGTGGGCGTCATGGAGGTCAAGGTGCTTCGGACGTCCGGGGCCAGGGGCCTGGTGGCGGTCCCCTACAGGACGTTGGATGGTACTGCGAAAGGCGGAGAGGACTACGAGCTGGCTGCGGGGAAGCTGGAGTTCCAGAACGATGAGACCATGTGAGTAGAACCAGCTGACAGCGCCGTGTCTTTTGACTGGATTGTTTGATTTGGAGACTGCAGATGTCATGTCTCACTGACTGTCTACATCCGCACACACAGAGCTGGGTAGAGAGTAGGATAAGCAGTAATCCAGTAATCTATATAATGGGATGGAACTGTTTGGATGTAACATGATTGATGTATTAATGTGACTGAAACCAAAGAGTCAGTAAATCACTTTAAGGAGATAATGGGTCGGACACTTTGGGGGGTGATGGACAAGTAAAACTGTGTAACAATGGCAAAAGTCTCGCTAAAGATTCGGTGCTTCAGAGCTGCTTCATTCTGTCGGTTCTGGCGGTTTGATGATTTGGACACAAAGAATATCAATGTTTGAATAAAGAGTAAACATATTTGTAATGTAGTTCTGTTCTGAGTACATGACCTGAAGTGTGCTCCCTATTGTGCGTGTTTTGGTTTGATGGAGTAGATAAGCCTCACAGACACAGAGTGAACATGCAGCCCCCACAGAAGGGCCCACACGGCCTGGGACTCTGCTGTGAAGAGACATGTGACTTGTGTGGTTTGTCTTTGGCACCTGTTATTTGCTAATAGTCCTCCTCACTAAAGTCAAGTGCCTTGTAAAGAACGCTGAGTGGCCGTTTGTGTAGGATTGAGTCATTGACAGCGCTGTGTGAGGTTAAGTGAATGTTTAGCATGCGCTGGAGGAGACATGGCCCCCTTCACTGCGTAATCAGGCCACACATTACAGACACTGACTGCTCTGCGATCCTCAGGCCATGCATTTTTAATACGCTGATGTTCGCGCTGCTAAATGGACCCGTACTTAAAGTGCTTGGATTTAATGCTGCTTCCTCTGAGCTTCCTCTGAGCTTCCTCTGAGCTTCCTCTGAGCTTCCTCTGAGCTTCCTCTGAGCTTCCTCTGAACTTCCTCTGAGCTTCCTCTGAGCTTCCTCTGAGCTTCCTCTGAACTTCCTCTGAGCTTCCTCTCAGCTTCCTCTGAGCTTCCTCTGAGCTTCCTCTGAGCTTCCTCTGAGCTTCCTCTGAGCTTCCTCTGAACTTCCTCTGAGCTTCCTCTGAGCTTCCTCTGAGCTTCCTCTGAACTTCCTCTGAGCTTCCTCTCAGCTTCCTCTGAGCTTCCTCTGAGCTTCCTCTGAGCTTCCTCTGAGCTTCCTCTGAGCTTCCTTGCTCGGCGCTCTGCAGGCGAGTGAACAGGTGTGTGGATCTAGGAGAGTGCGCTCATATCTATATGAACTTATTTTGGCCAATGTCGAACAGAATTCAGAATCTGCGTACACGGGGGGTACGAATGATCCAAGTAGTAAACAAGAATCTTCTCTATGAACCTCAGGCATACCTCAGGGGTATGCAGCGTCTGGGTGGGCCCCCAGGCATGTATCCTCAAAGAGGATTATTGGAGGAATATGAATGCCCAAAATAATAATAATCTGGGAAGTTTTTTAGCCATAGGATCTGGCTTCTGATTTGACAATGTTTACTTCAGTGGTGAAAAGCAATGTACTGATTAGTAATTGTCTATCCAGGTAAGAGATACTTTTCCACAGACCTGTGTGTCTGCTGCGGTCAGTGATCTGGTTGTGGTCTGCGGTCAGAGGGCTGCACACACACACACACACACACACACACACACACACACTCACAAACACACACACACACACACACACACACACACACACACACACACACACACACACACACACTCACAAACACACACACACACACACACACACACACACACACACTCACAAACACACACACACACACACACGCACGCACGCGCACACGCACGCACGCGCGCGCACACACACACACACACACACACACACACATGCACGCGAGCGCACATACACACACACACACGCGTGTGCGCGCACACACGCATGCACGCACGCACGCACACACACACACACACTCACAAACACACACACACACACACACACACACACACACACACACACTCACAAACACACACACACACACACACACACACACACACACACACACACACACACACACACACACACACACACACACACACACACACACACACACACAAGCGCACACACACACACACACACACACACACACACACACTCACACACACACACACACACATGCACGCGAGCGCACACACACACACGCGTGTGCGCGCACACACGCATGCACGCACGCACGCACACACACACACACACACACACACACACGCACACACACACACACACACACGTCCACGCGCTCTTTGAGGAAGCTTGTGCGCAGCCTGATAAGGAGCTGCGCCTGCGGACACAGCCGACTCGAGCCGAGCATCAGTACAAGGGCAGATGGCAGTGATGTAATATCAATCCCACTGTGACAGGGCACCCATGGGTGGAGGAGATACCAGAGAGAGCACCCTGGGGGCGGTGGGGGGGTCGGGGGGGGCTGCTGCATGCACACATTTCCTACTCTCTGAAACATGAAGTGAAGGAAAGCAGGGGTCACATGCCTCAGAAGAGCCTGTAGTGCACGTATAGCGAGACAAAGGATGTGCACTTATCCACAGAGGACATTAGCGCTTTAAATCACACATTGATCCTGTCACATAACTCTCTAAGCCTATTGGGGGACTTCCCAGGATCCCTTTTCCCCCCAACCAATTTTATTAATCCATTTTTCCCCCTTGTAGTTTATTGTGCTGTACTTTTAGTGATTATAACCTGGAAGTTGCATTGATGGCTTGTAAACATCGTGCCTCTCCGTCCCCTTGTGAAGATGGTGTCGAGGGCCAGACAGTCACGGCCTCACATTAGGAGCAGTCAGTGAAGGCAGGACTGGGACTGAGGCTGAGGCAGGAGCTGCGATCGATACTGAGACTGTCCACAGTGTGAAGACAAACGGACAGTATTGATCCACTGGCCCCACTCCCCACTCCCCACTCCCCACTCCCCACTCCCCACTCCCCACTCCCCACTCCCCACTCCCCACTCCTCACTCCTCACTCCTCACTCCTCACTCCTCACTCCCCACTCCTCACTCCTCACTCCTCACTCCCCACTCCCCACTCCTCACTCCTCACTCCCCACTCCTCACTCCCCACTCCTCACTCCTCACTCCTCACTCCTCACTCCCCACTCCTCACTCCTCTCTCCTCTCTCCTCACTCCCCACTCCTCACTCCTCACTCCCCACTCCTCACTCCCCACTCCTCACTCCTCACTCCTCACTCCTCACTCCTCACTCCTCACTCCTCACTCCCCACTCCTCACTCCTCACTCCTCACTCCTCACTCCTCACTCCTCACTCCTCACTCCCCACTCCTCACTCCCCACTCTTCACTCTTCACTCCCCACTCCCCACTCCTCTCTCCTCTCTCCTCACTCCCCACTCCCCACTCCCCACTCCCCACTCCCCACTCCCCACTCCCCACTCCTCACTCCTCACTCCTCACTCCCCACTCCCCACTCCCCACTCCACACTCCTCACTCCTCACTCCCCACTCCCCACTCCCCACTCCCCACTCCCCACTCCTCACTCCTCACTCCTCACTCCTCACTCCTCACTCCCCACTCCCCACTCCCCACTCTTCACTCTTCACTCTTCACTCCACACTCCTCTCTCCTCTCTCCTCACTCCCCACTCCCCACTCCCCACTCCCCACTCCCCACTCCCCACTCCCCACTCCTCACTCCTCACTCCTCACTCCCCACTCCCCACTCCCCACTCCACACTCCTCTCTCCTCTCTCCTCACTCCCCACTCCCCACTCCCCACTCCCCACTCCCCACTCCCCACTCCTCACTCCTCACTCCTCACTCCCCACTCCCCACTCCCCACTCCCCACTCCCCACTCCTCACTCCTCACTCCCCACTCCCCACTCCCCACTCCCCACTCCCCACTCCCCACTCCCCACTCCCCACTCCCCACTCCCCACTCCCCACTCCTCACTCCTCACTCCTCACTCCCCACTCCTCACTCCTCACTCCTCACTCCTCACTCCTCACTCCCCACTCCCCACTCCCCACTCCCCACTCCCCACTCCCCACTCCCCACTCCTCACTCCTCACTCCCCACTCCTCACTCCACACTCCACACTCCACACTCCACACTCCTCACTCTCCACTCCTCACTCTCCACTCCTCACTCCTCACTCCCCACTCTTCACTCCCCACTCCTCACTCCCCACTCCCCACTCCCCACTCTTCACTCTTCACTCTTCACTCCTCACTCCTCACTCCTCACTCCTCACTCCTCACTCCTCACTCCTCACTCCTCACTCCCCACTCCTCACTCCCCACTCCTCACTCCCCACTCTTCACTCTTCACTCTTCACTCCTCACTCCTCACTCCCCACTCCTCACTCCCCACTTCTCACTCCCCTCTCTGACCGTGATACACACTGAGCTCCTCAGCATTTTTTTTTGTCATTTTATAGTCTGAAATAATGTGAGGAGTGTGTTGGTCCCCATTCTGAATTACCCTGGAGCCCCTTCTGCAGGCAGCTGTGGGAATGACATGGTCCAAAACAGTAAAGCCTTCAGAACTTCCACGATGGTTTTTATGATTTATTTGAGCTGAGCCGGTACAGCTCTCGCAAGGACAGGTCCATCTGTTACACAAGTACAATTGTAGGGAAATAAATGACTAACGTAAACAAGGTTTGTCAAACCTGCATGAATGAAGCAGAATTACTACTCCAGGTATGTTTGTGATGAGGAAACATATTAACATGGCTAAAGCCAAGTGTTTATGATATAACTCTTTTAAATGGAAGATGACCTATGTCTGAGTTGTTGCTTCCTTTGAAAGGCAGCGTCAGGTGTTTTGGATGAGATAGCAAGCCCCTGTTCATCCTGTTCTCACTTTTATTTATCTCTGCTGTATTTGGACTCCTCTCTCCCCTGCTCCCCACTGCTCCCCTTCACACCTCGCTGTAACCATAGATCTTTCTGACGCTTCACTATGGTTTATTCAGGCTTTTGCTCATATTTTCTTAGCCTTGGATTTTATAGTAGAACAACACAAAAAACGTAATGGTCCTGGTGAGTCGTGACGGTGCATGGCTTCAGTTCATTATCTTTGCTCTGTAGTGAGATGACGTCCATGACCGAGCAGCTCAAACCGGATCTTGATTGTGAAAAGAGCCAGATCTCTTCATTCAGGCAATTTCCCCCAGAACTCCCCTGAACGAACACACGAGTCAGCCCAACAGCGGAGCAGGCCACACAAGTCAAAGCTTTTTGCTCTAAAGTCAGAGCTAAATGCACTAAAAAGGATCTCTCTTTATACATTTGATTCACAAACATGTTTTTCAAAGCATACCATTGTCACTTGTAATTTTAGATTATTATATATATATATATATAAAAGTGCCTTTTATCGATGGCGTCTTA
This sequence comes from Gobius niger, assembly GCF_951799975.1. NCBI lineage: Eukaryota > Metazoa > Chordata > Actinopteri > Gobiiformes > Gobiidae > Gobius > Gobius niger. The sequence goes on from NC_136872.1 coordinate 1,450,186, forward strand.
GATATTGAGTAATCTAGCTGCCGTTATTTTATATTAAAAAGAGCCAGTCTTTTGAACGGCTCTTTGGACAGGACGGATCCCAAAGACTGGGCTCTCAGTAAAGAGCCGTGAATCCCATCACTACTGGTTTTGTCTGCTGGTATACCGTTTCAATATTATTATTCTTTCAACAAATTTATTTTTTTGGCAGTCTACCCCAGGGCAAAAAATGACATAATTACAGTTAATTCATACTCTTTGTATAGTTTCAGATGATATTAAGTTAATTATTCGTTACTGGCTCAAGTTATTGTAACTTAAGTATTGTGATCGAGGTGTCAGTTATGTGTATAATCTTAGTAATCAGTCTTTCCATATGTGCTTTCAGATCACCAGATATTTGTAATAGACATTTGTAACCAACATAAACTTCGAAACGGCCCTTGGCGTCCAACTGCAGTACAATATACTATATTGGTCCGTTGAGTCAGATACAATCCCGAATAGATGTGTTATTATTGTTAGCAGTAGTAATAGTCTTTCGTCCGCTTGACAGCGGCGCTCATGAGGGACTTGTTTTAGGTATATTATTTACCAGCGCTGCCTTATGCGAGTGAGCCGTGATTGCAGCCCGGAGGTGCTGTCTTCAGCAGTAGAGGGAAGGGTGCACTTCCTCCTTGTGTTCTGCAGAGTCAGCATCAGAGTGAGTTTGGTGACATCTGTTCTTCAAAAATCAGGGCAGCTTCATGTTTCCTCTGTGTGACATGAATAGCAGCGTGGGCTGGCTGAAAGACAGACTTAATAAAGTAGATTATTGAAACTTTATAAGAAACAAAACTCCACCTCAGGACTTTGCTTCTGCTTCATATCAGTATGTCACCTTTTGGGAACGAAGCCTGGGCTCTGCACTGCTGCTGACGGGTTGTCCCAGTCACATTGGAGAGTGGATCGAACACAAATTTCCCTACGGGGGCCATAAAGTCTGCCTTAACCTCATTATCCTGCAGCTTCTGCCTTCCTCCTCTTCCTCCTCTTCCTCCTCTTCTTCCCTCGCTCCCTGAGTCCATCCATCTATGTCCATCCTTCCACTGGCTCACCGCACAGGTCGCCCCTGGTCTCTGCTCCCTGTTCTCCCCTCGGTGAGGCCCGTTGTTTATGCATCTGTTTGGGCTTGGCGGGGGGGCAGGTGCAGCAGAGGGAGATTGTGGAAACAGGAGCGGATTGAATGGTAAATCCTGTTTGCTGCGTCCTCATTGATTCCAGCGCTGTCTGGGGCTGTAATGATGACACATTAGGCCTAAGTGAAGGGAGCGGAGGTGTGGGATGAGGACGGCCCCAGTGCAATCCCCGCACAAACTCAGCACAGATTGGTTTGTTTACGCGGAGACGTCGGGGATGTCTGCGTTACCTTCAGGATTATCAAGCGGAGGAAAGATGATTTTTCTCTTTCATTTACAGTCTTCCAGGTGTGTCTACGGTGGTCACATTTAATACATTTTATATTGCACTTGTTGACACTCAAAGGAGATTCAGCAGATTTTTACACCTGACGCTCGTTCCAGCCATGACCAGACACGTCGCAATGACTGGAGAGAGAAACATGCGCCAGAGTGAGATCTGGTCCTGCATCAATCATTAGCATTCAATCAACCTTAATGTGTATAGTGCTTTACAACAGCACCTGCTGAACCAAAGGGCTATAATATATACAAGTGCAATGTGATCAAAACTATTTCAACACAAGATTGAAAAATAGAAAATACATTTAAATTACCTATGTGTAATAAGCAACACGTGAGTTTTCAATCTAGTTGTTAACAGTGTCAGGTCAGTGATGGAAGAGAGTTCCAGAGCCGAGGACCAGCCGGTGAAAAAGAACCATCACCCACTGTTTTTGGTCCTGGGTGACTCGAGCAGGTGTTGTCCTGCAGATGGCGCTCTGCCGGGCTGAGCCGGTCACAAAGATAAGAAGGTCCATGAATAGATTTAAGAACATACATTCAAAGTTTCAAATCAGCAGCACAGGAGTGATGTGACGGCGGCGGCGAGTGTTTGTGACTGGGAATACCCAGGCTGCTTTGTGGCTCAGACCATTTCGTGCTGCTCTGCTCAAACCTGCCTTGGAGACGAAGGCCGAAATCTTCACATGGATTTGGGGACCAATCACAGAACGGGGAGGGACGGCAAGACGATGACGCACTATTGGACATACTTCGTTAGCTTATTTTAGAAGCCATATGAAAACGGACATATGGGGAAAGACTGAGGGCGAATGAATGAAAGAAAGAGGACATTTATACAATTTACTAGGCTACTAGGTAAACGCCATCTCAAATATGAGCGATCACTGTTATTGTTTACTTCCACAATTTTCAACGGATGTTTTGGTGAATGCTAGGCAACAGCTGATGCATCCAGGCCTCTACCACAGTTTTTAAAATGGTCGATCTGTTACAGTGCAAGAGAAGCAATGCCCTGTTTATGAACATTGTTTTTTTTCCGATCATAGGTTTCTTATCATTTGTTTAAAACATAAAATGCCGCTCATGGCCCCGGATGTGACGGCATCGCGATCGCTCGTATAGGTTTAGTCCATACGGCCACCTCTGTAACCCACTGGTGACATAGCAGCTGTGGGCCTCTCTGTGTGGAGTGCACTTCTGTCTCCGGCTGCTCTGCTTTACCACATCAATATAAAACATGCCCAGTGGCTGCGTACTCCCTGCAGGGACATGACAGTACATGAACCTGTTAGCTTACTGTGACCAGAACTATTTGATAAGTGGAAAAGTCCCATGTCCTTTGTGACCAGTGCTGTATAATCTGTGGTCAGATAAAGCTCTTAACCTCTGCCCTCTGAAGGCGGAGAGATGACCACACTCCATGTGGGTTTGCTGTATCATAGGATTAAATCTCTGATGACTGAGCATATCTCTCCAGTGCTTCGAGGTGGTGCGTGACATCAGCAGGTCAGGAGGATCACTTCACTGGAAGAGGCCAGAGAGCCCCATGGAGATCAGAGTCGGCTCCTGGCTCTTGGGGTGACAGTTCCAAATGCTAACTACATTTTATAGAAGGGGTCCCGAGTTGATGGTGGAGTGATTTTGAGGGTCGCGGCCTGAAAGGTGTGGGCACTACTGAATTAGATGAATGTGGATAGTGCAACATCACTGTTTGCATCCGCATTTTCATGAATAGCCTCAGCAGCGGTTTGACCTCTGGGAATCAGAAGACCTTTTGGGTGACAGTGACCTATTAGCCAGCAATGTGAGCGCTGAAATGATCAGATGAAGGTGTAAGGAATGAGCGCTGTCCAGAGAAGGAAGCACGTCCTCATGACGTCAGCATGTGCATGGGTCAGAACATTCTGAAGGAGACGACTTGCACAGAAGGAAGGACAAGCTAAGGGTTGATTTTTCAGAATATGTGTCCTCGTAAAGTAGCAAG